>NC_134852.1:160081419-160206419 GCF_049852395.1 Peromyscus maniculatus bairdii
GAGAGAGGGACAGGAAGTGATAAGGCGGGGCTGAGACGGATCTCAACCCTTTTGGACTGAGGAGTGGACGAGGAAGGAAGCGACTGTGGCTGCTCTCCTGCTTCTCTGATCTTTCAAGTTTTACCCCAGTATCTGACTCCTGGTTTTTATTGATAAGATTAATTAGATTTACACTTCATCTGGCATCTAACTTTTGGGGCATGAATTCACCATATAGCTGCTTGCAAGTGACTTTATAGCCACTGACATCTGCCAGAATTGCACCACCAGCTAGGTTTTCCCTTTCTTCCCCAAGCCCTCTGAGCAGTCAAGGATTTTCCTGTTGCAGCCCCTCTACAGCAATCTCCAAAAGTCCCAGACTCCACAGGCCCCTGGACTCCAAATGCTGCTGGTGTTAGCCCCTCACCACCCGCCAGCTCTGCCTTGAGGCAGCTCTGTGCTTTCACTTCCCGCCAGTCATGCATACTGCTTTCACAAGTTCCTTTGTGCAGACAGCTAGCTCTTTGGCTACTTTTCCCCTTTGAGTTGTGGGCTTTCCCTGGACCCCCTCTTTAGGCTGCTGACATGTGATCAGCAGCAGCTGTCCTCAGCCAGGCTGTGTACTGCCTGTGTTCTCTGCTTAGACATACTATGCAGCAGTCTGCCTCACACTTCACTGTTATCATCAGCCGATTAGGTCAGACAATTGGGGATTCTTAAAGGAGGGAATTAGTTTAAAAAAAAGAGAGAGGGATATTTTTCTCACATTAAAAAATGAGAAACACGGCGGGGCGGTGGTGGCACACGCCTTTGATCCCAGCACTCAGGAGGCAGAGGCAGGCAGATCTCTGTGAGTTCAAGGCCAACCTGGGCTACCAAGTGAGTTCCAGGAAAGGCACAAAGCTACACAGAGAAACCCTGTCTCAAAAGAACCAAGAGAGAGAGAGAGAGAGAGAGAGAGAGAGAGAGAGAGAGAGAGAGAGAAACACTATTATGATGGATGGAATTAGGTCTCTGTATGATTACACAATGGATGCTTTAAAAATGGAACAATTAAATGAAGGGATAAGTAACTTAGATGGGATTTACATAATGTCCATTATAATCATTATCAGTTTGATAATTCTTGTTTTGTCCCTAAAAAAGTTGGTTGATATCAGTGTCAAATATGAGAAATTGACTGATAAGATACAAACCTTAGAAAAACTTGCTATTCATAAAATACAGGCCTTAGAAAATGTTACTACTGATAATATGAAATCCTTACAACTAAATACTAAAGAAAATAATGCAATTTTGACTGATAAGTTACAGGCCTTAGAAAAACTTATTAAAACAGATAACAGATATTTAGACAAAGACAGAGGAACTTAAAGGAGAACCAATCTCACCATTGCATTATAAAATTAGAGAGGAACAGCCCAAGGTTATCAACAACCAATCTTAATTTATCCAGTCACCATACAGGAACAACTGCCAAAGGACAGGTGTCCACAAGGCTACAAAAGCACTCACTGGACTACTGTGGAAATGCTAGATTTGAGGAGATTTAAGGAAGCAATAGTCTCATATGGTATGCATTCACCTTTTGTGAAGCAGATGTTAAATTCATGGTCAACTAGTAACAGAATTGTTCCATAAGACTGGAAGACTTGGTTACAGCAGTATTGGAACCTGGTCTTCAATTACAGTGGAGGACCTGGTGGAATGATGAGGCTAGGACATTGAACAACAAAGTAGGGCTAGAGATATGGAAATCTCCCAAGACCAACTTCTTGGAGAGGGCAATGATGCTGATGTACAAAGACAATCTCTATATGTTGACCACACCCTGGCTCTATGCCATGCAGCAGCTTTGAATGCTTGGGACAGAGTTGAAGAACTCAGAAAGAGTCATTTACCAAATTTATATAGGGCCCAAAAGAAACCTTCACTGATTTATTACAAAGATTGGTTTCAGCTATAAATCAAATTATACCAAATTCAGAAGCCAGACAAATAATAATTGAATCTTTGGCTTTCAAAAATGCTAATTCACAATACAAAAGAATAATTAGGCCTTTAAAGTAAAGATTATCACCCATAGAGGAATGAATCTGAGATATAGTCAATATTGAATCTCATGACCATGATGATGCTTGGATAGGAGAGGTAATTTCCAGAGGTTTGAAGAAAAATTGAAATAGGTGTTTCAATTGTGGCAAACAAGGTCATCTAAAAAAGGGATAGTAGACAGGACATTCCTAGAAACGATGTTTCTTCTAATACAAATTGAAAGGCCCTTGCCTTGTGGAGTATGCAGAAGGTACAGCAAGGGCCAACACTGGACCAATAAATGTAGATCAACAAGGGACAGACAAGGTAACCTTTTGCCATTGGGAAACACCTTGGGGGACATTTCCCAGGCCCCCATGTCAAATTTGGTTCAGTCATTCCCTGTCACCATGGGGGAAATGCTTCCCCAGAGCAATTAAAGGACCTAATGCCTATTGTGAAAATAATCACACTGCTCTGGATGATAGAACAGCTTTAGAAGATAAAACAAAAATTTCAGGAGAAACTATAAAGCAAATATTTTGGCAAACTTCTATAAATGATCAAATACCAAAGCTAAAACTATGAATAAATGGCACTGTAATTGAAGGTCTTATAGACATAGGAGCTGATGTAACTGTTGTATTTTTAAAATTTATTATTTTTATTTTATGTGCATTGGTGTTTTGTCTGCATGTATGTCTGTATGAGGGTGTCAGATCTTGGAGTTAGACAGTTGTGAGCTGCCATGTGGTTGCTGGGAATTGAACCTGGGTCCTCTGGAAGAACAGTCAGTGCTCTCAACCTCTGAGTCATTTCTCCAGCCCCTTAACTGTTGTATTTTAAAAAGTGGCACAAAGAAGTCAAACCATACAACAGGGCCTACATGGGAGGTTTATTGAGGGGAGGGGAGAGAAGGGAGCAGAGACTAATCCCTGGGGATGAGAGCAAAGGGAGAGAGAGAGAGCGAGTGAGAGTGAGTGAGTGAGTGTGTGTGTGTGTGTGTGTGTGTGTGTGTGAGAGAGAGAGAGAGAGAGAGAGAGAGAGAGAGAGAGAGAGAGAGAGAGAGAGAACCCGCCTTTTATAAGGGAATGTAAGGAATGCACACAGGGGGTGCACTTAGTGGCTGCAGCTGAGGATATATCCTGTCAGGACCCTAAGGGCAGGCCAGTACAGATGCCTAAATGCGAAGTAACAATAATTGCACAAGAATCTTGGCATCCAAATTGGCCTCTTCAGGAGGTAAATGTTCAGCTTTTAGGTAAATGTTCACCTGAGCTTTATCTCAGGTGAAATAAAGTGCAAAATAGGTTGAATGTATAGGGCCAGGACAGTGAGGAAAATTAAAGCCGTATGTGACTAATATAGCAATGAATTTTTTTTATTTTATTTTACAATACCATTCAGTTCTACATATCAGCCACGGGTTTCCCTGTTCTCCCCCCTCCCACCCCCTCCCCTTACTCCCAGCCCACCCCCCATTCCCACCTCCTCCAGGGCAAATCCTCCCCTGAGGACTGCGATCAACTTGGTAGACTCAGTCCAGGCAGGTCCAGTCCCTTCCTCCCAGACTGAGCCAAGTGTCCCTGCATAAGCTCCAGGTTTCAAACAGCCAACTCATGCAATAAGCACAGGACTTGGTCCCACTGCCTAGTTGCCTCCCAAACTGATCAAGCCAATCAACTGTCTCACCTATCAGAGGGCCTGATAGCAATGAATTTATGGGGACATGATTGGTTACAGCAATGGAATACTCAGATTAACATTCCTCCAATTCTCAGAAACAAACTATAAACTAATGTATGTTTCTGGGGGAAAATATTAAAAGGTATTATAAAGCCAGGTAGTGGTGGCACACACCTTTAGTCCCAGCACTTGAGAGGCAGAGTCAGAGGCAGAGGCAGACAAATCTCTGTGAGTTCAAGTCCAGCCTGTACTACAGAGTGAGTTCTAGGATAGGCGCAAAGCTACACAGAGAAACTCTTTCTCAAAAAACAAAACAAACAAAACAAAAAAAAAATGTGTGAATGGAAGAATGGCTTTTGATATCAGAAAAATTACAGGCCTTAGAACAGCTGATGCAGGAGCAACTAAATGCTCAACATAGCGAAAAATAGACCAGTCCTTGGAATTCTTCTTTATTTGTTATTAAAAGGAAATCTGGAAAATGGAACAAATCTAAGAGCTATTAATAAGGTGTTTCAGCCAATGAGTTCTTTACATCCTGCCTTCTTTGGTATCCAAAGGATGGTCTATTTATTTTATTTTATTTTTTATTTTTTTTCTGGAGCTGAGGACTAAACCCAGGGCCTTGCGCTTGCTAGGCAAGTGCTCTACCACTGAGCTAAATCCCCAAGCCCTCAAAGGATGGTCTAATATAGCAATTGATTTAAAAGACTGTTTCTTTACTATACCTTTACAAGAAAAGGATAGAGAAAAATTTGCCTTCATGATGCCTACTTATAATTCTCAGCATGTTAATATCAATGGAAGGTTCTCCCACAAGGGATGTTAAGCAGCCCCACTCTGTGCCAATATTTTGTACAATAGTCATTGGAAATGATTCATGTACAGTTTCCTAAATCTATAATTTAGCATTATTTGGACATTATCTTACTAGCTGTTTCAAATGTAGATAATTTAGAGAGAATGTTTGAAGAAATAAAGAAAATTTTACCTTATTGGGGATTAGAAATTGCTCCTGAAAAAATACAAAGAGGAGATTCTATTAATTACCTAGGATATAAAATAGGTTTACAAAAAATTCAACCCCAAAAGGTGCAAATCCGGAGAGATCAATTGTGGACACTTAATAATTTTCAAAAATTGCTGGGAGACATTAACTGACTATGACCCACAATTGAATTAACAATTCAAGAACTAAGTAATTTATTTCAAACCTTACAAGGTGATAAGGATTTAAACAGTCCAAGAAAATTATCAGCTGAAGCTGAGAGAGAATTGGTTTTGGTAGAAAAGAAATTATAGGATGCACATGTGAATTATTTTGATCCAGAGCTTGACTGTGTTCTGATTATTTTACCTTCCATGCATTCCCCTAAGGGAATTTTAGTGTAGAGAGAAGATGATATCTTAGAATGGATATTTTTACCACACAGAGTAAAAAATTAAAGATCTATTTCTGAGTTGATTCAGAAAGGAAAATTGAGACTTTGTCAATTAACAGGAATAGACCCAGGAGAAATTGTAGTACCTTTTACTAATGCTGAAATTTCCTCTTTATGGACAAAAAAAAAAATGAACACTGTCAAAGAGCTTGCAGTAATTTTTTGGAAGAGATTAACCACAAATATCCCCAAAGCAAAAGAATTCAGTTTATAAAGAGAACCAACTAGATCCTTCCTCACATTGTATGAGGAACACCAATCCTGGAGCCCCTACATTCTGTACTGAGGTAAACAAACCAGAAAATGCAGGTTATAAGTTAGGAAACTTGAATAAAGTGGCTCAAAGCCCTTATGATTCTGTTCAAAAGTCAAAATTATGATATTATTAAATTTTCCAGAAACTCTTTATATAGTTACTGACTTTCAATATGCAGAAAAGTTGTTTTACATATTGAAACTGCTGAATTTATTCCAGATGATATAGAATTGACTTTGTTATTTATTCAATTATAAGAAATAATCAGAAATAGAAATCATCCCTTATATATAATACACATTAGGTCCCATATGGGTCTGCCAGGCCCTCTAGCACAAGGCAATGATGAAATTGATCAACTATTGGTAGGAAATGTGCTAGAATCCTCAGAATTTCATTTAAAAAAAAACCACCATCTCAATAGCAAGGGTTTGAAAAAAGATTCTTGCTTAACTTGGCAACAAGCCAAGGAAATTATATGGAAATGTCCTGAGTCTCCACAGGTAACTAGGAATTGCGTTTTTGTATTGTTTGTACATAACAAACTATGATCCTTTAACCTCTTTGAGATCTGCTGCACATGACATTTAAGATGTTTTCTGCAGTGAGCAAAGACTATGCCTAACAGCAACCTTTGAATTCCCCTAAAGGAGGATGGGGCCACAACGACAGTTCCACCTGGTCTATAGTAATGTCACTAAGGTTTGGACTCAGCTTTGGACTACAAACTGCTCAGGACAATTTTGGGTTGGATAGCTGAGATGGTCCAGCCTCACAGACTACTCTCCAGGACTTGACATAGCCTTGCATTTCCCTGTTACACTGGACAGCAAATGGTACAGCTAACTCTTCCAGGACTTGACAATTATCCCAATTTTTTCAGGGTCCTCTAAAGGTGCCATCCCCCCAGACAGCAGGAAGTAATTTTAAGAACATGATGCCCACATTGCCAAGAGGTGGGATGGGCGGCTTTTGGTCATTCAGTGGGTTATGGATGTTTGTCATCATCTAGGGGGATTGTTTACAAGTTGTTATTGGTAGTGGTCAGGAAAAAAAAAACAGAACAAAGGAGATTAGATTCAGGAATCTCATTCTGAAAAGAAAAAGGGGAAATATAGAAATAGGATACAAAGGTAGATTATTGAATCTAGTTTTAAACCAAAAAAGCAATTACTAGTCTTAAATATTTTACATTGATATGGATTTTTGTATATTGATACAAATTTAAGGTTATTTTTGTGAGAACATACTGTATATTCATTTCTACTCTTGTTCAAGGTATTGTACCTATACAGCTCATTTAAAAATGTAATATAAATTCTAGTTCTTGAAAGTTATTATTACAAACTATCTAGAATAATAAAGAAATGCAAGTTAGTAGTTAGTCACCTATAACAATGAAACTTGTAGTCATGCTAGGTATGTTTTCAAGGTCAAAGAGACATATTTTACATAGACAGGTGGTTTTCAAACACTTGAGACATCTACAGAATGTGGCATTTAAGCTGTTTTAATGACATAAGGTTTTGTTTTCTGTTTTTTGTTTTTGTTTTTGTTTTGGACAATGAGACATGTCTGCTCCTGGCAGCACCAATCTACTTCAGAGAAGATGATGGGCATTGAAGAAACTCTATATGGAGTTTACTTTCTTTGTGGCAAAAGTTAGTCACTGGGCAAAAAAAAAAAAAAAAATCTTGCTTTGACTGCTGACAGTATGCTGTCCAAATTGGACAAGCAGAACAGAAAAGAAAGTGATTGCAGAACTTTGCCAAGACAAGATGGGACAGTCCTTCAAAAGTCCTGCTTCACAGATAAATCTGTCAGATACTCTGGGCCTGCAGGCTAAAGATGGATGCCTCATGTTACAGAAGAACCTTGGGTGAATGTCCAGGCAGTCAGCTGTTTCTGTCATTTCTTATTTTTGGAAGTTGTTTACTCAGGTAATATTATATTCCTTCTCAGGTCTCTGATGGAGATGAAGATGAGATCATTATAGTTATAGTTTTCCTTGTTAACAATTTTAGAAAAGAAACTCACAAAAGAGGTATATAAGGTTGAGAGATATAAAAAGACAGTTTTGGGTTGGTAATGCAAGTTAGAATAGAAAGTGAATTAGGTACAAAACTTTGGACTCACCAAGATAGGATAAATAATGGAGTATTTTCTCTGAATTTGTCAAATGCTAATGGAGTAGACATTGTTAATGTAATTATCGCCTGTATATATTTATATTTAGTTATTATACATATTGTATATAGTTTTTTATGTTAGTTAAAACCTTCACTTTTTATTCAGACAAAAAGAGAGAAATGTTGTGTGATATTTTATTTGTGTTCTGACAAATAAAGCTTGCTTGGAGTCAGAGGGTGGAGCTAGCCTCTAGTTAACCACAGAGCTTTGGAGGACTGTAGAGAGAGGGACAGGAAGTGGTAAGGCGGGGCTGAGACAGGACCTCAGCTCTTTTGGACTGAGGAATGGAAGAGGAAGGAAGCAACTGTGGCTGTTCTCCTGCTTCTCTGATCTTTCAGGTTTTACCTTGGTATCTGATTCCTGTTTTTTTGTTTTTTTTTTTTTTGATAAGATTAATTTGATTTATAATTCAGTAACAAAGTGGACTCCATCTATGAACTTTTCTGGAGGTCATCACTAGTGCTGGGGTGGGATTTTTTTTCCATTATGTAAGCTGTTTTGGGGTCTGTATTACCTGTTTTACTATAAGTACCCCTTCACCTAAACATCTTTTATTAAGCCCACAGAAGCTCATGGTTTACCAAAGTGAACTTGAATGGAAGTGTTCCTTTAGTGTGTTGTTGTAGCAGGAATCTTAAAAGTTCTTATTAATAAAATCAAACCCGAGGCCAGTTATTGGGGTGAATACTGGAAGGCCAGAGAGACAGAACAAGCCATAGCTATCTCACCTCGCCGGATCCTCAGCTGATCTTGTCTCCTCAGTCTGGAGGCCTCTGAGTCCTCATCCGGAATGGGTCTCAGCTGAACTGCTGCTCGAAAGCCTGAAGCTTAACTAGCCAAATGCTTCTAGTTTCTGGTCCTCACGCCTTATATACCTTTCTGCTTTCTACCACCACTCCCTGGGATTAAAGGCATGAGTCACCAAGCCTGGCTGTTTCCAATGTGGCCTTGAACTCACAGAGATCCCAGATGGATTTCTATCTCTGGAATGCTAGGATTAAAGGCATGTGCTATCACTAGCTAACTAGTGGCTTTTCTGTTCTCTGACCCCAGATAAGTTTATTAAGGTACACAATATTTTGGGGAACACAATACCACCACAGTGTTGCCAGTGCCTCTCAGGTTTTGTGGTAGTTTGAATGAGAATGGCCCCCATAGGCTCATATATTTGAATACTTGGTTCCCAGATGGTGGAACTGTTTGGCAAGGATTAAGAGATATGGCCTTGTCAGAGGTGTGTCACTGGGGATGGGCTTTGAGGTTTCAGAAGAGTCATGTTATTCTCAGTGTACTCTCGCTGTGCCTTGTGGTTGTAAGTTGAGACGTGAGCTCTCAGCTGTCCCTCACTCTACCATCATGGACTCCAACACTCTGAAACCACAAGCCAACTCAAATAGTTTTTCTATAAATCGTGTTGGTCATGGTGTTTTATCACAGCAATAGAAAAATAACTAAAAGGTAAATAGATGTTTGTTCAAGTTTTCCAAAAAATAAATAAATAACCTCTTGTGATGGAAGTTGTTGTGTTACTTGTCTAAAAATCTCAAGATTTTATTTATTTAGTTTTAAAATTATGTGTATATGTTTCTTTTTCTTTTCTTTCTTTCTTTTTTTTTTTTTTAAATTTGTTTATTTATTATGTATCCAGTGAGTGTTTGGCCTGCAGGCCAGAAGAGGGCACCAGATCTCATTACAGATGGCTGTGAGCCACCATGTGGTTGCTGGGAATTGAACTCAGGACCTCTGGAAGAACAGCCAGTGCTCTCAACCTCTGAGCCATCTCTTCAGCCCATATGTTTCTTTTTCTTTCTTTCTTTTTCTTTTTGAGACAAGGTTTCTCTGTGTAGCCCTGGTTGTCCTGAAACTTGCTCTGTAGACCAGGCTGGCCTCAAACTCAGAGATCCTCCTGCCTCTGCCTCCTGAGTGCTAGGATTAAAGGTGTGCGCCACCTCTGTCCAGATGTGTATATTTTTCTGCATGTGAATGCAGGTGCCTGCAGAATCTAAACTAGAGTGTAAGAATGTAGGATACCTGCTAAGGCTCATGCAACCATTGGTCTTTCTAGTCTGTCTGTAAACATGTTTGCATTCTAGAAATTTCATCAAATAGGACCATAAAATTTGTGGCCTTTTGTGACTTAGCCCATGATGGACTTCTTTTAATTACCACAATATTTTCTTTTTTTTTTTTTTTTTTTGGTTTTTCGAGACAGGGTTTCTCTGTGTAGCTTTGCGCCTTTTCCTGGAACTCACTTGGTAGCCCAGGCTGGCCTCGAACTCACGGAGATTCGCCTGGCTCTGCCTCCCGAGTGCTGGGATTAAAGGCGTGTGCCACCACCGCCCGGCTAACCACAATATTTTCTAGGTCTGTCCATATTCTTTCTTAGTTTGTTAAAAACAAACAAAACAAAAACAAACCCATAGCTTAGGGGCTGGAGAGATGGTTTAGTGGTAAAGATCACTGTTGGATTCTCAGTGCATGTGAGGCTACTCACTACCTTCTGTAACTAGTTCTGGGGGGGGGGCGGTCTGATGCCCCCTGCTGGCTTTCTCAGGCACCAGGCTCTCAAGTGGTAAATAGACATACATGCAGGCAAAAGATTCAGACACAGAAAATAAAACAAAGCCACTGAGTGCTGGGACTACAAGCATGTCCAGCAGTGCCCTTTCATGCCACGGTTATGGCCTTTTGGATTGTCTCCACCCTTTGGTCACTGTGAACAGAGCAGTTTGTACGCTCTTGTGTGCACTTTTGTCTGAACATCTGTTTTCAGTCTCCTAGGCATATGCCTGGAGGGGATTTTTTCCAACTTCCTGGGAAACTGCCAGGTCATTTGCCACAGTTGCCGAGTCATGCTTTCCCACCAGCGGCCTAAGTGGGTTCCAGTTCCTCCATAACCTGGCCAGCACTTGTTACGTCCATCTTCGGTAGAAAGCCATCCTAGTGGATGTAACCTTGATGTGCCACGGTGGTGCTGATTTGCATTCCCTCGGTGACTACAGTGGTGGACACTTTTTCACCATTTCGTGCCTTCTTTGGACATGTCAGTTCAAATATTTTGCTCCCCCCTCCCCAGCCAGGGATAGAACACAGGACCCTGTGCATGCTAGGTAAGCTCTTGACCACTAGGTTATACTCCAATCCTTGCTCTACTCATTTTTTTATCTTTTAAAAGCAACCTCGTTTCTTTTTCTTGTTTCCATCCTTTTCTTTCCTTCTCCTCGACAAACTTCTAGCAAGTTTTATTTATTTAATGTGTGTGTGGGAGTCACGTGCACATGGCAGAGGTCAGAGACACAAGAGTTGTTTTTTTCCTTTCACCTTGTGGATTCTAGGGATTGAACTCAAGTCATCAGCGTTGGTGGCAATCACCTTTATTCACTAAACCGTCCTGTTAGCCCCTTTTGGTTCATTTTTGTTTGTTTGTTTGTTTTAGAGCTGGGCCTTAGGCTTGGTAATGTACCCCTTTAGTCTCAGCACTCCAGATGGAGCTCTGATTTTGAGTCTGGTCTATATAGCAGATTCCAGGATAGCGATAGCTACACAATAGAGAGACCCTGTCTCAAAATAAATATATAAATAAATTTACTTTATTTTGATTATGTGTCTGTTTGTGGGAGGAGTGTGTGCGGTCTTTATGTATAGAGCCCACAGAGGCCAAAGGAGGCTGTTGGATTCCTAGAGGTGGAGTTACAGATGGTTATGAGCTGCCATGTGGGTGCTGGGAACTGAACCTGGGCCCTCTACAAAAGCAGCCAGTGTTCTTAACCTCTGAGCTATCTCTTCAGCCCGTAATTTATTACTTTTTGAGAACAGGCCTTATGTATCCCAGGCTGCCTCAAATCTCTTGGAGCTGAAGATGGCCTCCCACTTCTACCTCCTGGGTGGTGAGCCACATGTAGTTAATGTCTTGCTAGGGACTGAACCGAGGGCCTTGTGCACACGAGACAAGCCTCTGCAAGTTGAATGACATCCACAGTACAAGATTTTTTGTTTGTTTGTTTTTGTTTGTTTTTGTTTTTCGAGACAGGGCTTCCTCTGTGTAGCTTTTGAGCCTGTCCTGGAACTGACTGTAGACCAGGCTGGCTTCGAACTCATAGAGATCCACCTGACTGCCTCCTGAGTGCTGGGATTAAAGATGTGCACCACCACTGCCTGACCACAGTACAAGTTTTTAAAAAATAATTTATTTGGGAGCTGGAGAGTGAAAGACCCCCACCAAAGGCCCAGACACAGTTCTCCCAGAAACCCAAAAGAGCTGAGAAAAGAGATATCTTAAAAATAAACAGAACTGAGTCAGCTCCCTCTTCCTGGAGAGGGTGAAGTCAGGTGTTTTCAAAAGAACAAAGTCAGGATGTCTGGTGGTGACCGATTAACCACGAGATGCCCCTTTCCAGAGATAACATGACCAGACCCCGGAGATGGGTTGTAAAACTCCTGACAGGGCAAACAGATAAGCTGAAATAAGACAAAGTCCAGGCCTGGGAAAAACTGGACCAATCAAGGATGGACCCGTACTAATCCCCTCTCCTTTAAGAAATTTTGTGGGTTTTGCCTATAAAAACTAACTCCCCCAAGAAAGAGTAACTCTCCTCCCTACCTCGAGGCATCGGGTGTGGTGGCCGAGGGTTCCCTGCTAGCTTGAACTAAGCACGCACATGTGCCGAGTCAATAAACCTTGCTATTGCATTCTGGACATCTTGAGTCTCCGCCAGTCTCTTTGGGGGTCCTGATCTGGGTAGAACAGAGAGATGGCTCAGAGGTTAAGAGCACTGGCTACTCTTCCAGAGGTCCTGAGTTCAATTCCCAGCAACCACATAGTAGCTCACAACCATCTATAATGAGATCTGGTGCCCTCTTCTGGTGTGTAGGCATACATGCAGGCAGAACACTGTGTTCATAATAAATAAAAAATGATTTTTTTATTTTTATGTGCATTGGTGTTTTGCCTGCATGTATGTCTGTGTGAGGGTATCAAATCATTTGGAGCTGGATTACAGACAGCTAAGAGCTGCCATGTGGGTGCTGGGAATTGAATCTGGGTCCTCCGGAAGAGCAGCACTTAAGCACTGAGCCATCTTTCCAGCTTCCACATCTCTCCAACCCCTCAGCACAAGTGTTTAATGTTGATGTGGTTTATCATTCTTTGTTTGCTTGTGTTCTTGGAGTTGAAGCCCCCAAGCTCCCTGTTCATGGAAGACATCTTAGTCAGTTAATTATGGTATCCTTTCTCGCTGAGCCGGGATGCATCCTACGCTGAAATCTCCCTCGGCACTGTCTTATAGGCTTTGTGCTGGTGCAACTGCAAGCTGTGGGAACAAGCTGGGAGGATTCAGATCCCCAGCAGTGCTGCCCATGAGTAGTGGTGTTTTCTTCACTGTATCAACACCTCCACCAGGAGAGCGGAATCCCGGGTGCAGGAGGGAGAAGATAATGACAATGACTTTTTCCATGAATTCTCTTTCCACGAGCTGGATTTAGTTGGGGCTCAGGCAGATGTGGGAATTCAAGAAATGAAGTAAGGTGGGCATGGCAGCACATGCCTCTAATCCCAGCACTCAGGAGTCAGAGAGATCAAAGTTAGCCTCAGTACATAATCAAGTTTGAAAGTGTGGACTATATCAAACCCTATTTCAAATAAAACAAAGGGGCTGAACAGATGGTTCAGAGTGCTGCAGGATATTCGATCACTCTGTGAACCTGGGTTTGCGTTTATTAAATAAAGTTAACCTTGCTTCAGGAGGCAGAGCCAGCAACTAGTTGACAGAAAGTAATCATAGAGAGTCAAAGGGGGTCTGTTAGACAAATAGAGAGCCGCACAGGAAGGAGTAGGGAGGGACTCTGAGTGTGGGGGTCTTTTTTGGTTTGGTGGAGAGGAAGGAAATGCCTATGAGGAGCTAGCTGCTCCTCAACCTCTCTGAGCTAGCATGTTTTAATCCCAGCCTCTGACTCCCGAGACTTGTTGATAAATAGAACGATAGAGAGTTAGTTAAAAACTGTATTTGGTGGCAGTGGCAGGAGGTGGTTCTGGCAGGACATAAAAGTCCTACAGGGCCACTGCCTGAAAAGCAGGCCAGTAACTGTGGAGCCAAAATTACTGGCTGCAACACATTGGATTCAGGTGCAGCCACTGTGCCAATGGAGAAACTTCATCAGGGATTGGTTAAAGCACTTGCCAGACAAGTGTGAGGTCTGGAAAGTTACATGAACACCAGGTGGGCATGGCTGCCTACCTGTCATCCTAGCTTTACAGGGAGCTCTAGAGTACATTGAGAGACCCTGCCTCAAAGAATAAGATAGAAGAGGGATTGACTCCTGACATCCACCTTAGGCTTCCAAGTGCATGCATACTCACACAAGTGTATACATACTCGCAAAGCACACGCACACACACACACACACACACACACACACACACACACACACACACGAGAAATGAAAAAAGAATAACAAAACAGATGAAACACACAGGAAATCTTACTGTTTCCCCTTGAAGCTTACCGGCCATTCCTTTATCAAGTCACTGCTATCTGCAAGTTTTTTTTTCTTTTCTTTTTGCTTTTGAGACAGTCTTGCTATATATTCTAGGCTGACCTAGAGTTTTCTAAGTAGCCCAGGAAAGCCTTGAACTCACCTGTCTCTGCCTCCCAAGTGACTGGGAGTCCAGGCATAGATCCCTGATACCAAGTGTTAAAAACAGTGCTACGTAGGTTTTGTCAGCTTTACACAAGTACAACTCAAAGGTACTGGACCCAGGCCTAGAACCTCCGGCCTCCTGCCCTGGGGCTTCTGTGACTGCAGCATGAAATTGACCACAGGCATGGGAACTAACGGATAAATGCTTCTCTGTATTATATGTTTTGAAGTTTTTACACTTATTGTGGGGCGTTTACCCACCAACCCCACAGCTCCCCAGAGTTTTCTTGAGTGTGAGCAGCAGGAAATATTAGATAGAAAGATTTATTGCGGAGAATATTGCGGAGAGAAACAGAAAATAAAGGACAGCCTCAAGAGGGCCTGGAACCTATTCCAACGGGCCCGGACTGTCTCTGCCTCAGGGTTTTTATAGAAATGCCAAGGGCTGGAGCAAAAGACCTCCTCCCCCAGCACAGCCAAGTGCAGACCATCTCAGACACCTGCACTCAGGCCCGTGGTCCTGATCATCCTCTATTCGGACCTGCTGGGTAAAGCCACGAGGAACCTGAGAACGGGCTCCCACAACTTATTAGCATACTTGTGTTTGCATATGTACGTATGTTTGTTGTCCGATAATCTTTTTGTGCACAGTGGTGGGGAGGTCATGACAGCAGGAGTGTGGGGTCACGTGACACCCGGTCAGGAAGTGAGAGCGATGAATGCAGGTGATGGTTTCTTTCTTTTTTCTTCTTTACTCGGGTCAAGACGCAGCCCACGTTCAGGATGGTTCTCTTTTCATCAGTTAAACTTCTCTGGTTATGAAACCATGCAAGGCAGAAAATACTTGTACTTAGTACTTAGGAGATGGAGCTAGGAGGGTCAGGAGTTCAAGGTCATCATCTACATAGCAATTCTGAGGCCAGCCTTGGGTACAGGAGAGGCTATCTCAGCTACCCTAACTGAGCCCCCTCAAAAGAAAACCTCCTTGGAGGTGACTTCACAGATAGATCCTGAGGCACATTTCCTAGGTAATTCCAAATCCAGTCAACTTGATGATGAATATGAACCAGCACAGCTCCCCGCCTGGTACCCCAAAATGGTACTAAAACAGGAAGTGAAGATGCGGAATAGTCACAACCAAGAACTGCTAATTCACATGGTGATGCATGCCTGTAATTCCAGCACTCAACAGTGCAGAGACAGGAGAATCACTGCCAGTTCAAGGCCAGCCTTGGTTACACAGTGACTTCCAGACTAGCCTGCCTGCCACCGCACACAGCTCGGGAATCTGCTCTCTTTATCAGGCATAGGGGAGTGCACACTAACATCTGCCAACACTGAATTAGCTAAATTCCAAATGCAGTGTACATTACAGAAGGAGCAGCGATTGCAATTCTGGCTCCCTTGGACATGCCCTTGCAGCACACAGAAAAGCAGCGTGGGCTGTAGTCTCCAAAGAGTCTGTCCACATCCAGCTTTTGGATCACCCAGTGAGTGCACGAGAGAGCTTCCTCCCCAGTCTCTAAGGAAGGCAACTTCTCTTTTCCTAAGGAAGACTCCACCCCTTTGCACAGGAGGCTTTGCCTCTGGGTTCCTTCCTGCATCCTGTTGTCTAGAGCTGGATCCTGGGCTTTAGCAGGAAGGGCATGGATGTTCACTTCCTGCCAGCCTGGTAAGCGCTGGGTTATTCCTACTGCCAAGACCCAAATGAGACTGGAGTGTGGTGGGCCCGTTAGTTTTGATAGTTTTAACACAGTTAGAAAAACACAGGTCCTGGGGTCTGCTGGTTTCCTTGTTAGGTAATTTCTTTTAATTTTTTATTACATTAATTAATTAGTTTATTGTGTGTGTTTACTCACATGAGTGTCATGGAGTGTAGGCAGAGGTCAGGGGACAACTGAGGGCAGTTGCCATAGTTTATGCGTGAAGGTCAGATAACAACCTGGGGGAATCACTTTTCTCCTTCCATCCTATGGGTCCTGAGGATTGAACTCAGATCATGAGGCTTGGCAGCAAGAGCCTTTAACCACTGAGTCATTTCATCAATCCCTAGATGACTTCTTTTAAAAAATTATGGGCTGAAGAAATGGCTCAGTGGTTCAGAACACTGGCCACTTTTCCAGAGGATCAGGGTTTGAGTTCCAGCACCCACACGGCAGATCACAACTCTGTAACTCCAGTTCCAGGGGATCTGACATTGTCTTCTGGCTTCCTCCGGCACTGCACACATGTAGTGCACAGACATACAATACACGCAGGCACATGCAGAAGATTATTTCTTGGAGTCAGGCGGTGGTGGCGCACACCTTTAATCCCAGCACTTAGGAGGCAGAGGCAGGGGGATTTCTGTGAGTTCAAGGCTAACCTGGTCTGCAAAGTGAGTTCCAGGACAGCCAGAACTACACAGAGAAACCCTATCTCAAAAAAACCAACCAACCAACCAAGCAACCAACAAAACAAACAAAATATTTCTTGGGGCTAGAGAGGTAGCCCAGAGGTAAAAGAGTGCAGGACCCAGGTTCAGCTCTCAGCACCCGTACAGTGGCTCACAGCTGTCTGTAAATCCAACTCCAGGAAATCCCATGACCTCTTTTGGCCTCTTCAGGCACCAGCATATATGTGGTACACAGACATACATGCAGATAAAATACCCATATACATAAAATAGTTTTCAAAGAAAATGAGGTGGGAAGTAACTGAGAAAGAGGCCAGATTCATCCTTTGGCCTCCTGTGTGTATGCTCTCAAGCGCGCGCGCACACACACACACACACGCATATACCCCATCATAAAATTTTTTCTAATAAAAAATAAACATTAACCAGGTAGTTGTGGCACACGCCTTTAATTCCAGCACTTAGGAGGCAGAGGTAGGCAGATTTCTGTGTGAGGTCAGCCTAGTCTACAGAGCGAGTTCTAGGACAGCCAGGGCTGTTACACAGAGAAACTTTGTCTCAAAAAAAACAAAACAAAAAATAAACTGTTTTTCTTTCCCTCTTTCCCTTTTTGAGACAGGGTCTTACTATGTAGCCTTGACTTGCCTGGAACTTTCTGTGTAGACCAGGATGGCCTTGAATTTGCGGAGATCTTCCTCCTGAGTGCTGGGATTAAAGTTATGCACCACCATGCCTGACAAAATTTGACTTCATAGTATTGTGTTGTATGATATGTGTGTGGGAGGAGAGTGCAAAAGCCACATCTTGCCCAAAAGATGATGATGTTCCACAGGTGTGGTAGTGCACAACTGTATTCCTAGCACAGCTGTAATCCTAGCACAACTGTAATCCTAGCACAATCTTTGGGAAGAAAAGACAGGTGGCTCTCTTCCAGTTCCTGGCCAGCCATGGTTGTAACATTCTACCCCTCATTTTAAATACCATATTGTATAGGTCCCCTTCTTCTTCTTCTTCTTTTTCTTCTTCTTTTTCTTCTTCTTCTTCTTCTTCTTCTTCTTCTTCTTCTTCTTCTTCTTCTTCTTCTTCTTCTTCTTCTTCTTTCTCCTCCTCCTCCTCCTCCTCCTCCTCCTCCTCCTCCTCCTCCTCCTCCTTCTCCTCTTCAAGACAGATTCTCTGTGTAGCTCTGGCTGTCCTGGAATTTGCTCTGTAGACCAGGCAGGCCTTGAACTCAGAGAGATCCACCTGCCTCTGCCTATTTGCTGAGATTAAAGACGTGCACCACCATTGCCCTGCTCTTACCTCATTTTCTACACATCCTGCTTCCTCAGTGGCTGTCTGGTGTCACTTCTGACTCCACCCTCCAGAGTCCTCTGTGTCTGGCTGTCCCGCCTATACTTCCTGCCCAGCTACTGGCTTGTCAGCTTTTTATTAACCAATGAGACTAATACGTATTCACAGTGCACAAAAGGATTATTCCACAGCATTTCCCCCTTCTTGTCTAATTAAAAAAGAAGGTTTTAACTTGAACATAGTAAAATTATATACAACAAAAACAGTTATAAATAAGAAATAGGCCGGGCGGTGGTGGTGCACGCCTTTAATCCCAGCACTCGGGAGGCAGAGGCAGGAGGATCTCTGTGAGTTCGAGGCCAGCCTGGGCTACCAAGTGAGTCCCAGGAAAGGCGCAAAGCATCACAGAGAAACCCTGTCTTGAAAAACAAGAAAAAAAAAAAGAAATAAAGTTACAATCTGTAGTCTATTTGTATTTGGCAAAATTAGAGAAAATACTCTATTATCTATCTTATCTTGGTGAATCTAAAGTTTTATACCTAATTTTCTTTTGATCATAACTAAGGAAAACTGTAACTATCTAGTCTTCAACTCCATCAAAGACCCCAGAAAGGTGAAATGTTACCTAATGACAGGAACGTCCAGCTGCCTGGACAGTCACTCCGAGTTTCTCTGTAACATTGGGGCATCCTGAAGGCCTAGTGTAATGGACAGACTTTCTGAGAAGCAGGGAATTTTGAAGGACTGTCCTACCTTGTCTTGGCAAAGTTTGGCAGTCACTTTCTTTTACAACCTGCTTGTCCAATTTGGACAACGTATTGTCAGCAGTTGAGGCAAGGGCAGTTTCTTGCCCTAATGATTAGCTTGCCACAAAGAAAGCAAACTCTATATGGAGTTTCTTAGATGCCCATCATCCTCTTTAGAAGTAGATTGGTGCCACCAGGAGCAGACATGTTTCATGTTGAGAAAAGTTTAAGTTATTAAAACATTTTAAACACCATATTGTGTAGGTCTTTGAAGTGTTTGAAGATTATCTATCTGAAATATATCTCTATCTACCTAGAAAACCTAACTAACGTGACTATAAGTTTGATAGACATGGGTGACTATTAGCCTACATTTCTTTATTATCCTGAATAGATTTTAAGTACTAAAACTTCACATTGCATAACTAAACAAGCTGTATAGTTAATACCTTCAGCAAAAACAACAAAAACCCCCAAAGGTACAGTATAAGAACAACAACAACCTTAAATATGTATCATTATACAAAAATATCTTAAGCAGAGGTAGAAACATATATACAGTATAATAAAAATAAACTTATTTTTGTATCAAAATAAAAAAATTGATACCAATGTAAAATATTCAACTCTAGTAGTTGCTTTTTTAAAAAAAGTAGATTCAATAATCTACCTTTTTATACTTTTTATATCTTTTTCTTTTTAGAATGAGATCCCTGAATCTAATATCTTTTGTTAGCTTTTTTCTTGACTGTTAACAATAAGAACTTGTAAGTAACTTCCCTTAAATGATAATAAAATCCGTAATTCATTTTTGGGGAATGTGGGCATAGTTCTATAGACTGTTTTCTGTTGTTTGGGGGTATTAGTAATCTTTGGAGGACCCTAAGAAAATTCAGGATTATGGTCAAGTCCTGACTGGAGTATTCTTTGAGCCTGTATCATCTTAGCCAGCAGCCTTGAAGCTATTCTGGATGCAGAATTCTGAGGAGACTATAACAGAGGCATTTTGAGATGTTGGATCACCTGGGCCATCCATTTTCATCAGAGTCTGAAAATACATTTTAAAGGTAACATACATATCTGCATTAATACAAGTACAGTCTGTACATTGTATACAAATCAGCCAAAGATGATTTTTTGTTTTATGTTTGAGCAGGTAAAATATACATCATGTGTCTTGTAGTTCTAGGTTTATTTTTTTTATGTCTGTTGTTAGGATTTCAGGGGGTCTTCCTCAGTCAAACCTGATTTTCTTCAACCCAGAATGAATCCACAGCCTCTCATTTCCCATGGAAACAAAAGCATAACCTCTCCCCCAAAGCAACACACCTTTTGACTTAAATTTTGAAGTCAAGATATTTTCAAAATATATAGGTTGATTTAATCTAGCAGTCTGAAACAATCCAGTGTGTCCTGGCAGGTAAAATTTTAAAGATACTGGGCGGTGGTGGTGCACGCCTTTAATCCCAGCACTCGGGAAGCAGAAGCAGGCGGATCTCTGTGAGTTCGAGGCCAGCCTGGTCTCCAAAGCAAGTTCCAGGAAAGGTGCAAAGCTACACAGAGAAACCCTGTTTCGAAATCCCCCCCCCCCCAAAATTTAAAGACAACACAATAACATACAGGGTCCAGATTCTCTGTGTATTTTTCATCTTCATGTGGCATTTTAAAAATTATTACTTTACTTCCTCTTTAAGGACTTTACCCTATTATTTTTAAACTATTTTTATATACCTTTTTCTTCTCTCTTCCAAGCCTAAGCACATTTTTAAACACACTGTAACCTATTTAGTGGCTTTTCCCATCTAAATCTGTCTTTACTGTGTATCTGTAACCTTTTCTGTCTGCATTAACAAAAACCCTAAACCTGCCATGTGGTTTGCTGGCGGAGCTCTCAAGCCTGTAGGCAGGCCAAACATTTATAAGTAATATTAAGCTTCTGTGCCGGTTATTTGAGACTGGCGGCTGGGATTAGGAAACATCCACCTACAATGGACATAATTATTTAGAAGGTAATTTGATGGGCATCTCATGTCTCCACAGGAAAACAACAGCAGTAGCTTATGGCTTCTTATGACTTCTCCAGGTCTTCGGCCACATTTATAGTACCAAACATGAGTTTCTTCCAGTAGAAATCAGAAAGCAGTTGGTTACCCCCATAACAGATTGGTCACAACTGTACCAGCAGACACATGGTAGGTTGGTAGTGTGGTATTCAGGGCTCACACTAAGACTATTGATGATAATTCTCCCTCAGCAGCCTGAACAGCACCTTCTCTCAGTATACGCACTAGCCGGAAGGGAGGAAACTTCCATCTCTGTGTTCTGTAACCAGTTCATGCCCTGGCTACAAGAATCTGCTTGTGTTTGTTTGACATAGAGTTTCTCTGTGTAGCCCTAGCTGCCCTTGGAACTGGATTTGTAGTCCAGGCTGGCCTCAGACTCATGTAGAGATCCACCTGCCCTTGCCTCCAGGGTGCTAGGACTAAAGGTGTGTGCCCATGCCTGACTTGTTTTTTGTTCTTTTAAATAGGGTCTCTCTACATAGCCCTAGATGTCCTGAAACTCACTTTGTAGACCAGCCTAGCCTCAGATCCTCCTGCCTCTGTCTCCCAAGTACTGGAATTAAAGGTGTGTGCCACCACATCTGGTTCAGTTTTTTATATTCATAAAATAATTTGCTGACTTTTTTCCAGATTGGGTTTTTCTGTGTAGCCCTGGCTGTCCTGGGACTCAATCTGTAGCCCAGGCTGGCCTTGAACTTGGAGATCCTCCTGCCTCTGCCTCCTGAGGACTGGGACTAGAGGCATTGTGCTATCATCATCTGGCTGATATTTTTTTTAAAAGTAAGATTGTACTTAATCTGTGGATAAAGTTGAGAAATTATCTTGGGCCAGTGGGGTGGCTCTGTGGATAAAGGTGCTTGCCACAAAGCCTACCAATATGAGTTGGAACCCTAGGACTCACAGGGTGGAAGGAGAGAATTTAGTGCTGCGAGTTGTCCTCCTACCTCCATATGCACAGCATGGTGTACACACCCCCTTATACACATAATAAATTAATTAAAATTAAATTGATGGGGGACAGGTGGTGGTGGTGGTGGTGGTGGTGGTGGTGGTGGTGGTGGTGGTGCATACCTTTAATCCCAGTACTTGTTTAATCCCAGCACTTGGGAGGCAGAGGCAGGCAGATCTCTGAGTTCAAGGCCAGCCTGGTCTACAGAGTGAGTTCCAGGACAGCCAGGGCTACACAAAGAAACTGTCTCAAAAAAAAAGAAAGAAAGAAAGAAAAGAAGAGTGAGAGAGAGAGAGAGAGAGAGAGAGAGAGAGAGAGAGAGAGAGAAAGGGAGGGAGGGAGGGAGGAAGGAAGGGAGGGAGGGAGGGAGGAAAGAGAAGGGAAAAAAGAAATTGATGGAAGGAAATAGGTTGAAGTTTGGCCAGAACTGGTGAGAGAGAAACTTTCAATTTCTCTGCCTTGACTGTAGCAAATTTGGGATTACTGGATGATGAAATGAAACTAGGAAATATACATGTATTGCTATAACTTGGAGATAGGTTGTCAGATCTGTGAGGTAATGACTCCTCTCACCTTACCCCCAGACCAGTATTCCTCAACCTTTTTAATGCTGAGACCCTTTAACACAGTTCTTCATGTTGTAGTGACTCCCAACCATAAAATTACTTCGTTGTTACTTCATAACTGTAATTTTGCTACTGTATGAATTGTAATGTAAGTATCTGTGTTTTACATGACCAGATGACCCCTCTGAAAGGGTTGTTTGACCCCCAAAGGGTCATGACCCGCAGGTTGAGAACGCTGCTCTAGACAGTCACAGTCTCAGGACTCCCGCCCCAGGCTGTACCAGGCTTTTTCCTTCGGGCCACCAACCAGCTCCCAAATCATGACACAGAGACTTATTAGTTATGAATGCTCAACCTAGTTTAGGTTCATTTCTTGCTAACTCTTTTAACTTACATTAACCTGTTTCTCTTTATCTACCTTTTGCCTAGTGGCTTGTACCTTTTTTTCTCTGTATGTCCTACTTTTCCTACTTCTTTCTTGTCTGTCTATCTGGTGGCTGCCTGGCTGGCTGGACCTGGCATTGCTTTCTCTCTCTCCCTTGTTCTCTCCTCTTTCTTCTTTTCTCTCGTTCTTCTCTTCTATTTATTCTCTCTGCCTGCCAGCCCCACCAATTCTTCTACTGACCAGCTATTGGCCATTCAGCTTTTTATTGGACCAATCAGGTGCCTTAGGCAGGCAAGGTGAAACAGCAACACATCTTTTCACAATTAAACAAATGCAGGATAAACAAATGTAACACAGCTTTACATAGTTAAATATTTCACAACACCAGGCCTATTCTCACCTTCAACAGTTAATTTTCTAGAGAAATTTCCAGATTCAGGAGAATCCAACTGGGGGCCTGGAATAGCTATGATGTGGCCCAACACAAAATAGTAAACATCCTTAAAACATTGTGTGATTAATTTTTTTACCTTTATGTATTTTTATACATTTATTGAATGAGTGTGTGTGTGTGTGTGTGTGTGTGTGTGTGTGTGTGTGTGTGCGCGCTCACATGCATGCCCAAGCCATGGCACATGTGGAAATGAAAAGACAACCTGCTCAAGTTAGTTCTCTCCCTCTACCGTGTGGTGTTAGAGACAGAACTCAATTGGTCAGGGTAGTTGAGGTAGTTAAGGATTAAAAAATTGCATTTATTGCCAGGCGGTGGTGGCACACGCCTTTAATCCCAGCACTCGGGAGGCAGAGCCAGGCGGATCTCTGTGAGTTCGAGGCCAGCCTGGGCTACCAAGTGAGTTCCAGGAAAGGTGCAAAGCTACGCAGAGAAACCCTGTCTCGAAAATCAAAAAAAAAAAAATTACATTTATTAACTTTGTGTGTGGGGGTTGGGATACATGTATCATACCTCATGAGAAGGTCAGAGGACCACTTGGTCAATTTTCTACTTGGGTTGTCAGGCATGGCTGTAAGTCCCTTTACCTCCTGAGTCATCTCATCTGCCCCCAGAAGTTCTAGAATTTGAAATCTAGAGTGATGCTATTTATGGGGCTAGAGACATGGCTCAGCAGTTAAGAGTACATTCTTCAGCCAGGAGTGGTGCTCCCAGGCAGAGGCAGGCAGACCTCTTGCGTTTGAGGCCAGCCTGTTCCACATAGTGAGTTCCTGGCCAGCCAGAGCTACATAGTGAGACTGTTTCCAAAACAACAAACAAACAAAGAGTACTTGCTGCTCTTGTAGAAAACCTAGGTTTTGTTAAGTTGCCAGCACCTATATGGTGACTACAGTCTTTGAAACTCAAGTTCCAGGGGTTCTGGTGCCCTTTCCTGGCCTCTAAGGGTTCTTCATGTATGTGGTGCATACTGGCAGACAAAACTTCCATACACAGAAAACTAAAATATTTTAAAAAATCATTTGGGTAGAGTGACAGCAATTTCTTTAAGGTTTAATGAAAACTGGGGGAGAGATGGCTCAGCAGTTAAGAGCACTTGCTGTTCTTTCAGAGGATCAGATTCCCATCATCCATATGGTGGCTCATAATCATCCCTAGGCACCCACATGGTGGACCTACATACATGCAGGCAACACATTCATGCACATTAAAAAAACAAAAACAAACAAGACACAACTGGGCGGTGGTGGCACCTCCCCTTTGATCCCAGCACTGGGGAGGCAGAGGCAGGCAGGTCATCTCTGTGAGTTTGAGGCCGGTCTGGTCTACAGAATGAGTTCCAGGACAGTCAGGGATACACAGAGGAACCCTGACTAGAAATAAACAAACAAACAAAACCAAGGCAAACAAACAAAAAACAAAAGACACCAGAAAAAAAAGAATGAGAATTTGTCCTGGAGAGATGGCTCAATGGTTAAGAGTACTAGGAGCCAGATTCAATTCCCAGCACCCACATGATAGTTCACAATGGTCTGATGCTCTCTTCTGGCCTCTGAGGGCACTAGACACATGCATAGTGCACATACATGCTGACAAAAGACCTAAAATAAAATTAATAAAAGAGAAACTAGAATGGCTAGGTATGGTGGCCCATGACTTTAATTTCAGCACTCAAGAGGCAGAGGCAGGTGAATCTCTGAGTTTGAGGCCAGCCTGGTCTACAGAGTGAGTTCCAGGCCAACCCTGGGATACACAGTGCCACCTTGTCTTTAGAGAGAGAGAGAGAGAGAGAGAGAGAGAGAGAGAGAGAGAGAGAGAGAGAGAGAGAGAGAGAGAAAACTGGGTAGTGGTGTTACACACCTTTAATCTCAGCACTCAGGAGGCAGAGGCAGGTTGATCTCTCTGAGTTCAAGTCCAGCCTGGTCTACAGAGTAAGTTCCAGGACAGCCAGGAATACACAGAGACACCGTCTTGAAAAACTAAAAAAGAAAAGAAAAGAAAGAGAGAGAGAAATACAGAGAAAGAGACTGAGAGAGAGAATTGTTGATTGATTTAAAAAAATTTCTTTTGGGACAGGGTATTACTATGTAGCCAAGGCAGACCTGGATCAAACTCTTAGAGATCCACCTTCCTGAGCCTCCTGTGTGCTGGGATGAAAGGTGTGTCCCACCAGGTCTTGCACTTACTTATTTGTTTGTTTGCTTGTTTTTTTTGTTTTTTTGAGACAGAGTTTCTCTGTGTAACAGCCCTGGCTGTTCTGGAACTCACTTTATAGACCAGGCTGGCCTCATACAGAGATCCACCTGCCTCTGCCTCCCCAGTGCTGGGAGTAAAGATGTGCACCACCATGCTCGACTCTTGTTGTTGTTTTTTGAAACAGGGTGGCTGTCCTGGAACTATGTAGACCTACTCTACATACTCACTATATTGACCAGGCTGGTCTCTAGCTCGAGAGATCTATATACCTCTGTTTAAGTTGGAAGCTCTGCTCCAGCCTCACTCTCCCCATTCCAAACCCCGCCCCCTTCTCAGAAAGCCTGCCGGGCCAAGCTTTGGCTCCTCCCCACACGCTGCTCAAGATCTCATCTACAGGGTATTTAAGCTTGATTTGGCTTATTGAATCAGTAAAGAAACCCATTACCAGGGATTCAAAATACTTACCACCTCTGCTTCTAAAGTGCTGGGATTAAAGGGATGGACCACCAAACCCAGTTATTATTATTTTTTTATGTTTGTGTGTGTATGTGTGTGAGTGTATGCACACTTGTATATATGGCTATACAGGTTCATATAGGCTTGCATGGTGTCCAGGGTCAGGCAAAAGAGAAAGTCAGATCCCTCAGAGCCAGCCACAGGTGTGTTTGTGCGCATGTCTGTACCATGGCACCATGTGGAGGTCAAAGGACAGCCTGTGGGAATTGGACTCAGGTGGTCAGGCCTGGCAGCAAGTGCCCAGGGATGTCTGGCTTATTATGTTTTTCGGTGGTGGGAAGCTGGGTATCTAACTCAGGCCCTTCTACTGCTGAACTAAACCCCCAACCCCTGGCCCTGGTCTTGATGTTTTTCAGCAAGCTCTCTTTGCTGCTGAGGAGCCATCCCTCTGCCCCTGTTGATCCATTGCTATTGTTTTTAATTCAGGGGCAGTGAATGTGTGCAAACCCAGAGGGCAACGTGGGGGACTGACTTAGGAAGGGATAACTTGGGAAGAGCAAAGTAGGAGCTGTAATTGCCTATAATTTTCTTCCTCTTCTTCTTCTTCTTCTTCTTCTTCTTCTTCTTCTTCTTCTTCTTCTTCTTCTTCTTCTTCTTCTTCTTCTTCTTCTTCTTCTCCTTCTTCTGCTTTGGCTTTTTGAGACAAGGTTTCTCTTCCTGGAACTCGCTCTGTAGACCAGGTTGGCCTCTAACTCAGAGATTTGCCTGCCTCTGCCTCCTGAGTGCTGGGATTAAAGGCATGCACCACCACAATCTAGTGATAATTTCCTTTCAAGATGATTGTAGCACTGTCTGGGTGGTGGTGGCTCACGCCTTTAATCACAGCCCTTGGGAGGCAGAGGCAGGTGGACAGGTGGATCTCTGTGAGTTCAAGGCCAGCCTGGTCTACAGAGTTACAGGACAGCCAGAGCTGTTACACGGAGAAATCCTTTCTCGAGAGAGAGAGAGAGAGAGAGAGAGAGAGAGAGAGAGAGAGAGAGAGAGAGATTGTAGCACATATGTTATTACTAATTTTCCTTTTCTATGTGTGTGAGAGAGAGAGATATAGAGAGACAGAGACAGAGAGAGAGGGAGAGAGAGAGAGATTTGTCAATGTTTTTGTTTTATGAGACAGATTAGATGGCCAGGATGGCCTGTATAATGATCCTCTATCTCAGGTTCCTGAGTACTGGGATTACAGTTATGGGCCACCAAGTCTGGTTATACGCTTTTGTCGTTGGGTTATTATTTTTTTTAGATAGGGCCTCATGTATTTCAGGCTGACGTTGAATTTATGTGGCTTTGAATTTCTTGCTTCTACTTCCCAAGTGCTGGGATTACAGGCATGCAGCACCATGTTGGGTGTATGAGGTACTAGCGATGGAGTCCAGAGCTTTGTACATGCTGGGTGAGTACTATTCCAACTGAATTCTATTTTAAATTTTATTTACTTTTTTTTTTTTTTTTTTTTTTTTTTAGTTTTTTTAGGAGGAAGCAGGCTTGGGACTCTTCCCAAAGCATTATCTGTGCTTTGGGACAAATCGTCTCCTTTCTCATCTGCTGCCCTCCTGGGCTCTCACACACCTTGCCTTGCTTTGAACTTTCCATTGAGTTAACGTCAGGAAACAACTTGCCTGGTTTCTCTTTTCTTTTTTCTTTTAAAGATTTATTTGTTTTATTATGTACACAGTGTGTTCTGTTTGCATGTATCCCTGCAGGCCAGAAGAGGGCGCCAGATCTCATTACAGATGGTTGTGAGCCACCATATGGGTACTGGGAATTGAACTCAGGACCTCTGGAAGAACAGTCAGTGTTCTTAATATCTGAGCCATCTCTCCAGCCCCCTCTCTTTTCTAAAAACAAGAAATGTATCGACTACTTTATCTCCAAACGTGTGTGGGACTGAAATTCTTGCCCTTCTTCTCCATCACAAAACTTTCTGTTTTGGCTTAAACTTGGATCAAACATAGCCCAATCTGGCTTTGAGTGTGCCATATGGTCAAAGCTGGTCTTGAACTGCATGCAGATCCTTTCGACTCCTAAATACTAGGACTAAAGGCATGAGCCACGACCACCCGGCTTGGATATAATCTTTATGTCTGGAATTCTTTAGGAATTTTACAAGGGACAATTTCATTTCCAGTTTATACAGAAAGTTCCTTTGAGGACTGGGGTGTAATTAAGTGGAAGGACCTTGCATAGAATGTTGGATTTTGGTTTCTATCTCAGAAACACACACACACACACACACACACACACACACACACACACACACACTTGACATTAACTGGCTATGTGTATTGACTGGTTGGAGGGGTGGAAAGGCTGCTTCGCATAACTAGCATCTGTTTCTGAGCTCTGAGTATACTGAAAAACAGACTAGACTAGTGTCTGTGGGCAGTTTGGGTCCAGTGAGGTTAACATTTTTACCCACTTCAAGTCTCTCCTTTCACAGCTCTTCTGGTTTAGTTCTCAGCTGGGGCCTTCTTTTCATGGTTCTGCACAAGGAATGTCTAAGAAGAGAGGAAGTAGCCTCTCTCTTTGAGGGTCTCTAGCACCTTGAGGCTTGTGAGCTCATAGCCCTGGCTGGTAACCCTAGCAGGCAGACCAAGCTCGAGGCTGAGGATAGAAGAGAAGAGGCAAGGTGTAAAAACTGGGAGGTCTCTGAGGCTGGAAAGATGGCCTAGCAGTCAAGAGTACTTGTTGATCTTGAAGAAGACCCAGGTTCAGTTCCCAGCACCCACATGATGGCTCACAACCATAACTCCAGGTCCAGGGCATCCAATATTTTCTTCTAACCTCCTTGGCCACCAGCCATGCACATGGTGTACATATATACACATAGGCAAACACACACACTCATACATGTAAAATAAATCAATCTAAAAAGTTGGGAGATGTGGTGCGATATTGTGTACCCTAATAAAATTTACCTGAAGATCAGAGAACAGAACAAGCCACTAGATTAAACATAGAGGCCAGGCAGTGGTGGCACACACCTTTAATCATAGCACTTGTGAGGCAGAGATCCGTCTGGATCTCTGTGAATTCAAAGCCACCCTGGACTACATGAGATTGACTCAGTCTAGGAGAGAACAGAACCAGGCAGTCAGTAGTGACACACACCTTTAATCCCAGTGCTGGGGAGCATGCATGCATTTAATGGCTGGGTGGAGAAAGGTATATATGGCGGGAGGAGGCAGGAACTAAAGGCTTCCTGACAAAAGTGTCCCTTTCAGCTAGAAGTTTTTTGGGATGGAGCCTTTCAGGTGAGGACTCAGAGGATTTCAGTCAGAAGATTCATGGAATTGGTGAGGTGAGACATGGCAGTAGCTTGTTCCTTTGTCTCTCTGATCTTTCAGTATTTACCCCAATATCTGGGTCCAGGTTTTTATTAAAAGACTATTTTAACATTTGAACAGGGAGACCTCTAGTTCAGGCTCCACTATGTAGCATTGATTGGTCACTATGCAGACCAAGCTAGCCTCGAATTCATAGAGAGCTGCCTACCTAATGCTGGGATTAAAGTTTGTGCTGTGATGCCTAGCTTCCCACCTTGTTTTGAGACGGAGTCTTTTTATTTATTGATGATACAACAGGCTGGCCCAAGAGCCCTCTGGCTTCTTTGCCTTCCACCCTGACATAGGAGTAGCAGGTTTCCTTGTTTGGGCCACCGAACCTGGGTTTACATGGGCTCTGGGGAATCAAACCTGTGCCTCATTTTGTTTAGCAAGCCATACTGAGCCACCTCACTAGCTTCTGACACTGAGCTCCTGATTCTCTTGCCTCTACCTTTGAAGTGCTGGGATTACAAATATGCACTACTATGCCCAGCTCTACTCTTTCTTTCTTTCTTTCTTTCTTTCTTTCTTTCTTTCTTTCTTTCTTTCTTTCTTTCTTTCTTTCTTTCTTTCTTTCTTTCTTTCTTCCTTCCTTCCTTCCTTCCTTCCTTCCTTCCTTCCTTCCTTCCTCTCTCTCTCTCTCTCTCTCTCTCTCTCTCTCTCTCCCTCCCTCCCTCTCTCTCTCTTTCTTTCTTCTCTCCCCAAGACAGGGTTTCTCTGTGTAACAGCCCTGGCTGTCCTGGAACTCACTTTGTAGACCAGGCTGGCCTCGAACTCACAGAGATCCGCCTGCCTCTGCCTCCCGAGTGCTGGGATTAAAGGCATGCGCCACCACCGCCAGGCCCAGCTCTACCTTCTTAATAAAGCTCAAGCCAAAGCCACTGCAAACCTCTGGGTGAACCTGGATAGAAACTTGGCAGAGGGATGAACTCTGGGTGTGAGCAGCTTAAGTCATGTGGCTAATAAATAGTTATCTTCTTCCAGCATCCATTGCAGGGGTGAGGGGTGGACACAGGTAGATCTCACTTTCCAGCCCACGCCCTCCTGTGTGCAGTGCAGATTGTACTACCGTGTGCTGTGGTCCACTCAAGCCCCATCTGCCCGCCGTCCCTCACGGGCACTGCTGCATTGACGGCTGAGGCCTCTTGCTGCGGCTGCTGCGGCTGCTGCTGCTGCTGCTGCTCTAGGGTGGCCAGTTGTGTTTTTCTATAACTTCTCTCTCTGGTACCCTCAGGGCTGCCTCCTGGAAGTTCAGTCTTCCCAGTCCTCCAGAAAGGACTGGACTTTCAAGGCTGCCCCCTAGGTTTAGTCCTTGTAAAGCTCCCTTTCCTTTCCTGTTTCTTCCTTTTGCCTGCCTATCCTTCACCTCAACAGGCCTGGCCTTGGCCAGCAGGGCCTGCTGTCTTCTCTTTCTCTTCCTGGCAATGACTCCTAGTCTGTTTAGGCTTTGTTCAAGCCACCCTGTCCCTTGGATGGCTTCCAAAATTGATGGCTTTTCTTGGACATAAGACCCATATTGCAACCAACTCTGGCATCCCATCGGCGCCAGAGGGTGAGAAGCCACAATGCTTTCAGGGACTTATGAAATGTTTATTTATTTATTTTTATGATCAGAAGGAAACAAAAAATAAAATTTAAAGGGTTAAAGAGGGCCAGGTGGTGGTGGTGGTGGTGGTGGTGTACTCCTTTAATCCCAGCATGCGGGAGGCAGAGGCAAGTAGATCTCTGTGAGTTCGAGGCCAGCCTGGTCTATAGAGTGAGTTCCAGGACAGTCAGGACTACACAAAGAAACCCTGTCTGAAAAAAACTAAAAACAAAAGTAACCACAACCAAAAACAAACAAATAAACAAACAGACAAATGGTTAAAGAAGGTCTGAAGTGGCTCAGTGGTTAAAAGCACTGGCTGCTTTTCCAGAGGGCCCAGGTCCTATTTCTAATACTCACATGGTGGCTTACAGGCATAATTCCACTATAAGATCAATGCCATCTTTTGGCCTCTTCAGGCCCCAGGCACACACATAGTACTCAGACATATACATAGGCAAAACATCCATACACAAAATAATTTTACATTTTTAAATTAAAGAAAGGAGACAGGCAGGGGTGGTCCACGCTTATATTCCCAGCACTTGGAAGACAGAAGCAGGCATATCTCTGTGAGTTCGAGGCCAGCTTGGTCTACAAAGAGAGTTCCAAGATAGCCAGAGCTGTTACACAGAGAAACCCTGTCTTGGGGGAGGGAGTTCCAAAAATGTTTTTCTTCCCCTTATAAAACTGTACTCCTTTAAATGTTCTGCTTCTTTCCTCTCTCCCTCCCTTTCTTTTTCTCTTTCCTCCTTTTCCTCATACCCCTCTCCTTTTTCATGCTGGCCTCAAACCTGGGATCCTCTTGCCTTTGCCTCTAACCTGTTGACATTACCTATGCACCCCCACCCATGGCTTGGAATTTATTTCTTCCTTTTGCTTTATTTTATTTTTGCAACAGGGTGTGTATGTAGCTCTGGGTGGCCTGGAACTCACTATGTAGACCATGCTGGTCACAAACAATTCTGCTCCCGGCCTCTGTTTGTCTACCACTGTGTCCACTGGACATTTCTTTTCTTTTTCCTTTTTTTTCAGTTTTTTGAGATAGGAGTTTTTCTGTGTAGCCCTGTCTGTCCTGGAACTCACTGTGTAGACCAGGCTCACCTTGAACCCAGAGATCCACCAGCCTCTGCCTCCTGAGTGCTGGGATTAAAGGCGTGCATCACTACACCTGACTGACATTCCTTTTCAATAGAGGAAGGAAGAAGTACTTAGGTCCCCTGAAAGTCAGGTCATGGCCCTGACCATCATTCTTGGTTCCTCCTTCCCACAGTTACCTGAGAGTGCCTTGGAAAGAAGTGGACACCTCTGTGCTGTCATTTGTTTTGGGGTACTGAGGACCATACCTGGGCCTCGAGTATCCTAGGTATAAGGCCTGTCTTTGAGCTGCACTGTTGGCACTATATTATGTTTCAAACTTTTCACATATATGTATTTACCTATTTCTGTTCATATGTGTGTGGTATGCACGTGCATGTGCAAGACATCTTTTTTCCTCTTTGATACAGGGTCTCCTACGGGCTTGGAACTTACTAAACCATGATGGCTGGCCGGGGAGTCCTAAGAAGCTACCTATTTCTATTTTCCCAGCACTGGGATTTCAAGCAGCACATCATGCCCAGAATTTTTTTGTGTTGGTCTCAAGGGCATCAAAGGCAGGTCCTCATCCTTGGAAGGAAAACACTTTACCGGGATGAACTATCACCCCGCCGCCATTTTTAATCCTTTGCTGCCGGCCCCAGGCTTGGTGCTCAGGAATCTCTCTCTCCTTATTGGATTTGTGTGTGTTTAAGGAAGCATCTCATACAGGCCAAGCTGGCTTTGAACTTATTGTGTAGCTAAAGCTGGCCTCGAATTCCTGATCTTCCTGTGTACATTTCCTAAGTGCTGGGGTTACAGGTTTATGTTACCATGCTTTGGTCTCTCTCTCTCTCTCTCCTCTCTCTCCCTCTTTCTTTTCTGAGGCAGGATTTTGTCAGTTCAAGTTCTCCTGCCTCAGCCTCTTGAGTGCCAGGATTATAGCAGTCCCCCAACTTCCCTGATTTCAGGTAATGCTTTCTAACTAGGTGGTTAAGCAAAGGGATTAACAGATGATCTTGTGTTAGTGTCTTTTTTCGTCCCTTTTTAAGCTAAGGTCTCATTATGTATATATCCGTGGCTGTCCTGGAGCTTAGTATGTAGACCTGGCTGGCCTCAAATTCACAAAATCCACCTGCCTCTGCCTCCTGAGTACAAGGATTAAAGGCATGTGCCATCATGCCTGGCTTGGACCAAAGTCTTGTTAAGAGTCTCTGCTTTTGCATCTTAACAGGTAGCTCCAGGTTCTTGGGTTGGCTGTAAGGACTAAGCTATAGATGGAAAATTTACAAATCATGGAGCCTGGGGGCCATTCCTGAGACTGAGCAGGGTATGGATGAGGACAGGCAAGTTTGAACATGGTTCCAGGTGGCTGTGATATCTTTCTTTTGGTAACAAATTGCCTTTTATAGATAAGACTGGAAGGATAGATTCCAAAGTATTTTGCAGTGGCTGGCCCTGCACTAGGGGACCCCTGCACCTAGAAACTAAAGTGGAAGGCCTTAGAAAAATAGACTTCTTTCACTTAGGTCACCAGATTGCTTTGCAGTATTTTATTCCCTTAGAAAGAGTTCTGGGGATAGAACCTAGAGCTAACATCTAATCATCCTGCCTCAGTTTCCAAGAGTGCTGTAATCACAGGTGTGTGCCATCATACCCAGCCCTTTCTTCCATTATTATTATTATTATTATTTTTATTATTATTATTATTATTTTAAGACACAGTCTCACTATGTAGCTCTGGCTGGCCTGGAACTTGCTATGTAGACCAGGTTGGCCACAAATTCAGAAATCTGCCTGCATCTGCCTCCAAGTGCTAGGATTAAAGGCATGCGCGTGATCTGGCCTCTTTCTTTTTAAAGTTTTACACATGAGCATGTGAAGGCCAATTCCCTGTTATTTTCTTTGTGTTCCTGGGCCTGGCAACCTTCCACCTCATGGTGCATCCTGCATCCCATGAGCATGCGGCCCTGTTCAGCCCAAGGGGTGAAATGAAGGGCAGCCAGCCATGGGAGAGAAGAGTTGTAGGACAGGGACTTAAATTTCCCCAAGGTGAAGTCTCTCCCAAGTCATCCTGGAGGCTGAAAACACGGGGATGGGGGGTGTTCCACCAGTGAAAGCGCCCTTGTGGCACTTCAGAAATTTTACTTCCTGTCTTCTCCGCATATACACTTCGGGGAATGGTTTCCTGTGTGCCGGGTAATTTAATATTTTCCTTTACTCCCCAGGGGCTGTAATTGTTTCTTTTTTATTGGCTGAGGATGCCTAAGTCACCGGCAGTAGCAGCATTCTTGTTCACTGCTGCATGTCCTGAGAGTCGGTGCTTGTAGCACATAGTAGGTGTTGCGTGTGAGAACGACCCCGGGGACGTGACTTCTTTGACCGACTGTTGTGTGCCTCCCCGGCAGGGAGAGAATAAAACCCACCTCTAGATAACAAGACCCTCATGGTGTCCCGCACCCGGTAATTAGGATCCTCAGGCCTTCGCTTTGTTGTGGGAGACCAACCAAAGGCAAGCGAGCACCTGCGTCCTCAGCTGTCTCGGTAGGACCCCAGGCTGGCTCGACATCACAACCCCTCGAGGTTCCTTCTCAAGGCTGTCCGGTAGCGGGGGACCTGGAGGTGTCCAGGGGCCGAAACCAGAATTCGCCCCAAGGGTTCCCAGCCTAGGGACGCGCGTCTCCAAGTGCCCAACGCCACGATCGGAGCCAGCATTCTTCTCCCCTTCGTCCTGTGTAGGAGCCCCGGGGCTCAGCAGACTGCCTCCCCTGGCACCTATAGGCCTGCGGGGGCAGGGGCCTGAATCACCGCCGCAATCGCCCTCTCTTTCCGGCTTCCAGCCCGGGGCCACCTCCGCTTCTCCGCTTCGTAACGCCGGCGGACCAGCGCAGCGCGCTCGCTCTCCTCCAGCCCTCTGCGCGCCCCTCTCCTAGGCTTGCACTTTGGCGGCCGCCGCCCTCACCCGGGCCGGCTCGGTGGAAGCCTCGCCCCGCTGCCCCTCCTCGGTAGAAGCCAGAGCTGCCTGCGCTAGCCCCAGGCTCCCGCGGGAGGGGGCGCGGCGGCCCCCACGGCTCCACCCTCTCCGCGGGGCCGCGGCCATCTGGGGCCCCTGCCAGGCGCGTCCGCTCGGGGCCCGCGCCCAGCTCGCGCGGGAGGACAAGGAGGCACCCGGGGAGGGGGTCCGGGCCGCCGCACCGGGCGGTCCCCTGCTCGCTGGCTGCGGAAAGCTGCTCGCGGAGATGCCCCGAGGGGGCGGTGGCTGAAGCGCATCGTAGCGGACTGGACGCGGGCGCCCCTGGTCACCTCGGCGACTCTTTACAAGCCCAGAGCTGCAGTTGCGGACGCGGCGGGGCGGGCCCGTGAGGGCGCTGAGGTCCGTGCTCCCCGCGTCCGTAACAGGCGCCCACTGCGGACTCGCCACCTCCCGCCTTCCCCGCGCCAGCCCCCCGCGAGCTGGCAGGAGGAAATTGCACGCGGCCCCTTTAAATTTACCCAGGAGCCCTTAAAGGAGCCCCAGGGGCCCCAGACAGGAATCCCCACCCCGGTCCAGCCCGCGCCGCCGAGCGAGCAGCCAGCCGTCCGTGCGGCCGGCCGCCCGTGAATGCGCCCCGCGCCCGGGGGCCCCGCGCACCGAGCGCCCTGCGCGCGCCGCCGCCGGCTCCGCGGCCCCGCGCCCCGCCGCCCCGGGGCCCCCGCTCCGCAGCACAGCTCATGGAGCCCGGCGGGGACCACCGGAGCCGGAGCGGCGGCGGCAGGGGCGGCCCCGGGCCCGCAGTGTCCTCGGCACGGGGCCGACGGCTGCCGCCCGCTGCCGCGAGCGGCGGCGCGGAGCCCGAGGAGGACGACGGCGGTAAGAGCTGGGCCCGACGGCCCGGGGCGGGGGCCCCGGCGTGGGGGAGGGGAGGGCTGCGGCTCCGGGCCCCTCTCGGCCGCCGAACAAAGCGGGGGACGAGCTCAGGGCGGCCGGGGGCGCCACCTGGCGGGCACGGAGCGCCGCTGCAAGGCCCGCGGGGCGCCCCCCGCCGGTACTGGGGTCTGCCCGCCGGGCTGGGGCGGATCCCTGCCCCTTAAAGGGCCCCGCGGCGCCCGCTTTTAGGGGACCAGCGACACGGGGGACAAGGCGCTGGAACTTACGGCCCCCGCCCTTTTCTCTTTCAGACTCTCAAGTGGTTTTTCTTTTCAAAGGCCGCCCAGCCCCCCCTGTCCCCGTCCCCGTCCCCGTCCCCTCCTGGAGCTTTCCCCAGAGTAGCATAGCTCGGGATTCCGCTGTTCTCGGGTGCGCCGTCCCTCTCTTGCGTGGCCTTGCTGGAGACGGGAACTCTTCCCTTCACGGTTGCGTTAAGGGAAAAAGAAAAAAAAAAAGCACAGCCTACGCCCTGGGGAGCCCCCTCTGCTGTCTCCCACATCGGGAAGGTCTTAAGTAAGGGGTGGGATCGCCGGTGCACTGTCGGGTTTCAGAATTTATTTTGGCTGCGGTTTGTCAGCTGTACCAGGACCGGCCGGTCCTCGTTGGCCCTCAAAGCCGACTGTTTCCCTCCCCCCCCCCCCCTTACTGCGGGGTTTATTGCCTTTATCAGCGAAGGTTCCGGCCTGACTAGGGAGACTGTTCCCTACTTTCTGAGCTCTCCTCCCTAAAAGCCCCCCATCCTCTTTTGTTTTTAAAGAATCTCAGCTCCTCCTTTTTTATTCTCTGGTCCCCCCCCCCCCCCTTTTGCTCTTAAAGGGCCAGTCTGCCTTAGACTTAGAAGGCTCCCGCACGGGAAGGATGCTTAGTAGTAGGATGCTAATTATCAGCCCCTGTGTGTGCAGACAAAGGGCTCAGGCCCAGAGAGCGACATGACCTGCCAGAGGTCACTGAGCAAGTCATCAGTGAAGCCAGACCTTGGACCTAGTGTTTTCTGTTTTTTTTCTATAGCTGCACTTAAAAACAATAATAATAATAATAATGAAAACAAAAGAAAACTCCACACAGGGACAGGAGTTCTCTCTGATGCTGTCTTTTGTTTGTGACTCTGGGATTCTGTACTGAGAGAATGACCAGAACATGCCTGTAATAGTTTTTGTGGCCAGGAGACCATTTTCTAAATAAAAATGGCCAGCCAGCTCTGTAGGGAGGGTAAGGTAGGGCTCTGGGTGTCTTTTTGACAAAATGTGAGAACACCAATGGGTTGGTGGGGCCCAGAAGTGCCCACCTTTCCTATGGCTGGGCAGTAACCAAGGCCCTGCCAGCCCAGACGAGATAAGTACCTAGAAAGACTTAATGGGTTTGATGGGTGGTGACGGTTCCCGATCTGCAGAATGTTCAGCAGTCACTCGGGTGGCCCTCCTACCTTCCCTCTTCAGGGCCGTTGGACTGCCGACTCTGGGGAAGTCTGGGTCTGAAGTCCTTTCCCTGGAGCTGTTGACAGCTCTGTCTTAGGTGCCCTCCAGTGGGAGCTGACCTTTCACACCCCATCCCTAAACTGGTACTTACAGGAGGACACAATTGGGGTATTATTGGAAGAAGGGACCTTCCTTGTGGGGCCTCAGGTGGGTGGGTCTTATGCACAGATCTGGGTGCAGACAGACACCCCCTTTGTTCCCCCGCTCCCCACTGCTGTCTCCATTCTGGCTGTAACTGCCCAGCCTGCTGATCTCCTAGCTTTATCCCTCCCTGTACCTCTGGAGAGTGCCGTCCCTGGCCTTCTGTCCCTGGCCTTCTGTAGCGGGCTTGCACAGTACCCGCATCCTTTTGTTTTGGTCCTCTCACTGGGTCCCTGCTCTTTGTAAGGGGTGTTTCGACTCCCTCGTCACCCACTTCCCCTCACCGCTCTTGCCAACCCTTCCTTGCCCTGAGCTCCCCATCCCCCACATCCCTTTCTCATGCTTCCAAATCAAAGCCTTGGGTCCTTTCCCTGGAAACTGGAGATTGAGAATGTGTCTCCCTTTTCCCTTCAGGACAAGCTCTTCAGCTGGAAGGGGGTGCCTTGGGGTCCTGGGGAAGTACCCCCCTACCCTCCTCCAGGGCCAGGGGACCAGCATCTTCAGGCAGGAAATACTCAGATCATTGTGAGGCTCGGGCCTCGAGGCCTGGAAAGAGCCGCATCCCTGGCAGGGACCATCGGCGTTACTACCATGACCACTGGCGACTGGAGTACCTGATGGATTTCATCCCCTCCCGGCACGGCATGGTGTGCATGGTGTGCGGCAGCTCCCTCGCCACCCTCAAGCTCAGTACCATCAAGAGGCACATCCGCCAGAAGCACCCCTACTCCCTGCACTGGAGTCCCCGAGAGAAGGAAGTCATCAGCAGCAGCTGGGATGCCCATCTGGGGCTGGGGGCCTGTGGTGAGGCTGAGAGCCTGGGGGCCCAGGGGGCTGAGGAGGAGGAGGAGGAGGAAGATGAAGAGGAGGAGGAGGGGGCCAGCCTCCAAGCTTGCCCACCCAAGGGCCCAGGTAATACAGAATATTGGGAGAGGCAGGGGATTGTGTGTAACGGGGCTGGGTAGGTGGGCAACTTTTCTGCTCTCCAGCTATTTATTTTCATTCTTTATTTACTTCTTCACTTATTTATTTTGAGCAAGGCTCTGCTCCATCTTTGGGTAGATTCTGTTTGCTCCCCTTGCTGTTGAGTGTGGGGAGGGATTAGTGATGCCGGGTAGTTCCAGCATCCCTGGCAGCCTTGACAGTGTGCAGTGGGAGGAGCAAGGAGAGTCGTCGGGGTGGGGGTGGGGTAAGTTGAGGAAAGGGCTGTGAGTGGGTCAGGGCAGTGGAGTGTGGTGTTAGAACAGGGAAGCCCAGGGAAGGGGTCAGAGTCTGGGCTTAGGGCTGCTGGGTGGACTTGAGTGAGTGGCCCTGAGGATTAGGGAGTGGGTGTGGTGGCACATGCCTGTCATTTTAGTACCAGGAGAGTGGGGGCAGGAGCGTCAATAGTTGGATGGGGCTGAACATAGAGGGTTTGAACCCAGACTATGCTGTATGAGTTTCTCTCCAAAAAACGAAAGAGAAGAGGAGAGGAGAGGAGAAGACGGGCCAAGGTCAGCCATGGGACCTGAGTCAGAGATGGAGTGAGAAGAGGCTGTGTGTGGAGCCCCTGGCTGTGGTGGGGGATTCCCCAGAGGGCCAGAGTCTCAGTTGCTTCCCTCCAACCCTTTCAGGCAAAGCCCCAGCTGGTGGGGGCTGCCGGCGCCAGCGGCGAGGGGTTCGAGGGGGCCCAGTGGCACCTCGGCGCCGGCGGCTGTCAGCCTCCCGAAGGGCTGGGGGCAGCAGGGGACTGGGGCCCCGGCGCCTGGAGCGGAGGCTGAAGGAGTCCCTGCAGAACTGGTTCCGGGCCGAGTGTCTCATGGACTACGACCCACGGGGGAATCGGCTGGTGTGCATGGCCTGTGGCCGGGCACTGCCCAGCCTGCACTTGGACGACATCCGTGCTCACGTGCTGGAGGTGCACCCCAGCTCCCTCGGGCTCAGTGGCCCCCAGCGCAGTGCCCTGCTGCAGGCCTGGGGTGACCAGCCTGAGGCTCTGTCCGAGCTCACCCAGTCCTCACCAGGTGCGAGGCTGTCCCAGGGCTGAGACCCCTTTAATATTAGGGCGGCAGCTTGGGAGCGGAAAACAAAATTGGGAGGCGGGGACATTTGGTTGAGGGCTGCAGCCTTATTTTCCCTCTACACACAGACTCGCAACTCCCCACCTCTCTCTCTCTCTCTCTGGCTAGGGCCGGCTAGCTTGGGGCTGGGGTGAGGAGCAAGGATTGGAACCCTCTTGTGTGGCTAAGGGCAACCCAGCCAGCAGGCTGAGTCCTTCTCCCTCACCCCTTCCCCAACAGACGATGACCTCGTCCCCCAGGACCTGACCAGAAAGAGCCGGGACTCCGCCCCCGCTGCTGGAGCCCCCTCCTCTCAGGATCTCAGCCCCCCAGACGTAAAGGAAGAGGCTGGCTGGGTGCCTGAGAGGCCCGGGCCGGCAGAGCAGGAGGAGGAGGAGGCGGAGGAGGGCGAGGGCGAGGGCGAGAGGGCGGGCATCCCGGTCCGGCCTCGGAGGGGCCGAGACCATCGCCGCCACTACCAGGAGCGCTGGCGGCTGGAGTACCTCATGGAGCTGGACGGCTGCCGCCGCGGCCTGGTGTGCATGGTGTGCGGGGGCGCGCTGGCCTCGCTCAAGATGAGCACCATCAAGCGACACATCCGCCAGCGCCACCCGGGCTCCACCAGCCTCAGCGGGCCAGTCAAGGCCCTCATCGCCCAGGAATGGAGCGAGAAGGCTGCGCACCTGCTGGCTTTGGGGCTGCCCAGCCCGGAGTCCCCCAACGACCCTGTCGCCCCCAGTGCAGCCTCGGCCTCTGAGGAGGGGGGAGGGGCAGAGGAGGCGGAGCCAGAGGAGGAGTGGTGGGGTGAGCCTGAGAAGGGCCGGAGCATCTGGCAAGGGAGAGTGGGCAGGGTCAAGAGGGCTGGGCGGGTAGGGTGGTGAGAGTGGGATGCTGCAGGGAGAGACGGGAGGATGGGACGGGAGGGCCTATGGAGAGTAGGGACCGGGCCTGATTCCTGCCACCCGCTCTAAGGCAGCCCTTTGTTCCTCCCCAGGCGACGCGCCGGTGTCCCCCGGGGCTCCATCGGAGCGGCCGGCCGAAGAAGAGGAGGATGAAGATGACGGTCAGGAGCCTGGGGGGCTGGCCTTCCCGCCGCTGCCATTGCCCCCGCCGCCCCCGCCCCCGCCGCCGCCGCCGCGCAGCCGGGAGCAGCGGCGCAACTACCAGCCGCGCTGGCGGGGCGAGTACCTGATGGACTACGACGGCAGCCGGCGCGGCCTGGTGTGCATGGTGTGCGGGGGCGCGCTGGCCACGCTCAAGGTGAGCACCATCAAGCGACACATCCTGCAGGTGCATCCCTTCTCCATGGACTTCACCCCAGAGGAGCGCCAGACCATTCTGGAGGCCTACGAGGAGGCTGCGCTGCGCTGCTACGGCCACGAGGGCTTCGGGCCACCGGCCCCGGCGCCGCGGGACGGCAGTGCAGACCTAAAGCCGGGCGCGGTTTGTCGCGCGTAGCACTCGCCCTGCGCTGGCCTGGCCCTTGGGCTGAGAGACCCTGATGTCAGGCGCTGGGCTCCCCCTCCCCGCTGGCCGGGCTGGACCGGGGTTGGGGATGGGGAGGAGCCCGCCACTGTTCCCCAGTGGCACTCTGATGTGCCGCTAGTCCCTGCGCTCTTTGCGCGGAGTCCCGCGCTTCTCGAAAAGCCAAAGCGCCTCTCCAGTGTTCACAACGAATGCTCCCGGCCGCGCCCAAGGGCGCAGTGCTGCCAGGCCGGGGTGGGGGTGCCCGCAGTCAGTATTAGGGTTGAAGGCAGGGCGCAGGGAAGTCAGGATAGACGCGCTGGCCGCTCGCCCTGGCCGAGGGCCCAGATCTGTGCGGCCTCGCACGCCCTCGGGCTTGGCTCTCGGCTCCCAGGCTGCTGGCTGCAGGGTCCAAATTGGTATTCTCGGTCTCTCAGAGGCCCAGGCGGCAGACTGGGGCAAAGGCGGGGGCGGGACGAGGGCGGGCGGAGCGATGGGACCCAGTCATCTGCGCCAGCTTCCCGGGCTGGCCCAGGGGACCGTGCATCCATCCTGGGCCGCTGCCATGCCTCCGGGACCGGGGTCATAAAGGGATTAGCACTTTTTTCCTTAACCTCTCTTGCTCAGAGAGCATGTTACCCACCCAGTGAAAGCGGCGGGCGCGCTCTTGGTCCAGCGCCAGCACCGTGCGAGCTCGGGGCACTGGGTGGTTAGTCTATTACTGCCCCCACTGAACGTGATTCGTCCTCGGTGGATGCGACACCGGTTCTCAGCTCCCAGGGCTTGGGGCCGGGCCTTGGCCTCTCTTTCTCTTACCCGTGGTGCCAGAAGGGCCCCTCAATCTCCCAGGCAGGTCCGAGAGGGATGTGTAGATTTCATTCTCCCGTGGAGAACAGGTGGTCCCAAGATCAGGCCCTTTTTTGCTCTTTGTATTTTATTTTGAAACTGTATTTAATGCTTTTTATATGAAAGGGAGAGGGGAACTGGCCCGATCACCCTTATGTGCAAATGTCTTATTTATTATTCGTGTATCAGAGATAAGCTGTGAGGTGGAGGAGGAAGGACAGAGATGGGCGTGTGGCAAGGGGATTAGGAGGATACTAAATATCCCACGTTCCCCTGGCCTTGTTTCTAGGTCCGGTGTCTGCTCTTCACAGAGGGAAGCCACTGAGGCACTGTGCCCTCCTTTTAAAGTCAGGGTGTGGTGGTCAGGAGATGGAACTTGGGAGGGGCCCTAGGTTCTGGGGTCAGTGTATAGCCCCTGTGGTGAGAAAACAAGAAAAAGAAATCCCTTCTCTCACCCGCCAGAGCCAGAGCTCAAGGTTCAAGTGCCTCAGGCCCAGTTCCCTAGACTTCCTGGTCGACAGTTGGATTTTATACCACGGATTTTATAGCATTTTTATATAATTTCAAGATTGTCAGTGGGAAAGGACCCTGGAGATCACAAATTGATCCCTTTCAGAGAGAGGAGCAAAATTCCGAAACCCAGAAATTATTACTTAGCCAGCTAGGAACAAGTCAAGAACTAGAATGAAAAACTCCCGGTTCAGTGAGCTTTGCACTGTATTGCACTGCTTTCAGGATTTCTTTACCCGTTAGGCCTGCCAAGATTCGTGTTGGCACTGCAGGCCCTCAGCACTTGTGACTCCTGAGGACAGCAAAGCATTGCACTTCCTGGGAATAAGGATGAAGGCGGCTTTCAGCACTGCAGGCCTGGGGCAGTGAGGGGTGAGGAGAGGGCCCAACTCCAGGTGGGGCCCACCTCTCCTGGGGCCGAGGTTTCTCCAGCAGAAGGTGGCTCCGTATCAGTGCTTGTTTTCAAGTTATCAGATATTCTGGAACGGCTGCTGGCTCAGTTAAATTCCAGTTTTGACCAGCCAGAGTTTTGGAGACAGTATTAAAATCTTTAGAACAGGTTATGGATGGTGCCAGGCTGGGCACTGACCTTTTTTTTTTTTACTTTTCATCATGCATGTTTTTAAACAGAGTATTCTCTCCTGCCTCTACACCACCTTTTATAAACAGTAGGCAACATTGGAGCTGCTGATTGTCACCACCAGGGCTCACTGCTGAAGTCCAGGTTAGCTGGGGCAGAAGTTAGAAACGGTTTTCCCCTTGAGAGGCAGCCCCAGACTAGCATCATTTTAGGCACTTGCTAGAGACAGAAATCCTTGGGCCCACCTGACTAAGCCAGAAGGGTGGGGCCCACAGTGTATTCCCAAAGGCCCTTCCCACAGCTGCAGCTCCCAGGGAGGTTGTCTGGCAAGTACCTCTTCAGTGATTCTACCATGACTGGATGGCCTCAAGGGTCAAGGGGTTGGTGGGTCTCCTCCCTCGGGATTCTGATTGAACAGGTGAAATTTCTTCATTGTTTTAATGGTATGCTTGCTATTATGGCCCATATGTAAATGTTACTCTGGATACATATTTATATGCCATGTTACTTAGTGACACTATTCAAACATTTGTATGTGTATTTGTGAAGTTGTTTGCATCAGTCATTTAAAAAGTATTTCAGTCTAAGTTTTCCCGAGAGGTATGTTGAATAAAATCTTAAAAGTCCAGCACGAGTCACAGCCAACTTAGTTCTGGGGCAGAGTGAATGGGATGAATTCTGATGTCAGATCAGGTGTGCCATGACCAGCTCAGTTTCAGCTTTTGGCTGCATGTGGTTTATGGGCTGCTTCCTGTGGTAAGCGGGGAGGGACCCTTCCCATTCCCAGGCTGGTGAGAAGTTGAACCAGGCCCTTTAACCCAAGTCACTTCTAAGGTCACCTTTTACACAGTCTCTTCACTTCATTTTAGAAACCAAATCAGTGCAGCTCTGCTCAGTGCCCGGAGTCCCTGCAATCTTGGGAGTTCTTTTTGAAGGTTCCCGGAATGTGGGTGAGAGCAAGTGAAAGCCTTTCGTTCTCACTTCACCCAAACTGTGTAAAAAGAATAAAGTTGCAGACTGATGAGACAGTCACTGTGTTCTTTATTTATAATTAATACATCAATTTGCAGTTTTACAGGGACCACGAGAGCTCCTTGAGGCTACTGTATTTTTATGTTGCACGCACAGACACGTACACAATTTCATTAGTAACTTGTTCATCTATAGATTTTTCTTAAAAAGAAAAAAAATTCCTGTGTGGCACAAAAATCTTTCCAATTATTTTAACACAGCAGCAACACAGAAAAGAGCCAGGTGTGGAGGCTTCCAGTGCAGAATGGGGCCCCTTGTTGGGAGGCCCCAAAGACCATCAGTGCATTTACTTCCTGGGAGGGCAGAGGATGGCGATGGAGTGTTTTCTACAATGGAAACCAAAAATTCAAAATGAACATGGGCAAAGAACTAAGAAAATGTAGTAAGGCATTCTACCTACCAAAATCCCTAAGTCATTTCCCAAAAGGAGGGGAAAAGGTTCCATTCCTACTTTTATAGTCACAGACCTCGGTGACCATTGCAGACCAGAGCCCGTGAAGTCCCAGCTCTTCCTCATAAAGGCAGGGCTGAGACCTGAAGGAATTCTTGGATGCCACTATACAAGCTGACTAGATTTCCATGCTGAAGGGTAGATAGATGCAAGGTCACAAATAGAAATCAAGATCCCCAGTCAATCATAATGACAGATGTTGTCTATCAACATCTCCTGGTCCTTCCTGGCCACCCACAACTTAAAACTTGAAAATACTCTCCAAATGAGCATTGTAGGCCAAGGTAGGAACAATGTCATAAATGTGTCTAAAAATGGAGATCCCCCTCAGAACAACACTCACTCACAAGCTGCTCTCAAAGCTACATGTCGGGAGTCTGGAAATGTACCTCCCCCTCTAAGCAGCTGATGCCTCTGGACTACAGACACACGACTTGTATGCAGCCAGTGGGGCTTCAGTCCTCAGCTAACCCTGCGAAGCACAGGTGGAAGCAGCGGTGGAGCAGCAGCAGGGAAGACACAGAAGGAAGGCTCGTGTTCTTGTCCCTCGTTCCCACAGACCAAGGTAGGGTTACGGTAACTCAATGGCTGGAGCCCACATGCAGATTATGTTTCTTAAGCTTATAGCAGTGTACAGCAGTTACAGACATTTATTTCATAATAAGAAAAGTACAACCATATTTATTAAACTTGAGGTAAGGTGGGCAGGGAAAAGAGGGAGAAGCACATTCTGGAATGATTTCTCAAGCCAACACTCACACTGGTATCCCAGACCAACGGCTCGGACACTGCCCTCCCAGTGGCAGAGCCCTTCCTTCCTTCCTTTTCTGGGAGGGCAGCAGGAGGAGGGGGGTGACAGCTCCTCCTGCTGACTGCTCCACCCCACTCTGTCCCTCTGTATTTCTCAGATGGCGTTCTGGGAAAAGGGAATTACCTCTATCACCTGCAAGTTATTCAGAGCTGACAGTTCTTTCATTTAAGGAAGAAGAAGAGCAGGAGGAGGAGCTGCTCAGGTGTAAGGCAGGAAGGTGGGACTGGAGGGCCGCACAAACCCAACGGAAGGATCCCACTCCTGCCCCTGACTATGTATTCATAAGTTAATCATTATTTCTTAACTTAAAAATAAGGGCAAAATTATAAATGGGAACTGTGTATGAGTCCTTGAAACAGGAGAGAGGACCCTAAGGCATTTCTCTCTTCTTTTTCTCCTTTTGTGGTACAGGTAAAAGCTCCACCACTGTTATGGTCTGATTAATTCTATTAATTTGATTCATTCTTTATTCTTTTGGGTTCTAAGAGATCAGTTCTTTTTTCAGTCTAACACATCTTGTGCTTGGTACTGAGGGTAAAGGGAGAGGAGGGGAGAGAACACCAAATTAAGAACAAACAACTTGGAACCAGGCTCAAGCTGATACTGAGCAAGTTCCTTCATGGTACAAGTGACGATGTTATAACTATTAAATGGCGTTTTAGTAACTGTTGCACTTCTGGCTTCCACGTGCTTATTCTGCCTTTTTTTTGGCGATTCCGGGAAGCTTTGCTTGGATCCTATTGAAGAAAGAAGAAGACAACTGAAAATATTTGTTTTAAATGTGCTTTTGTCCTAGGTTTGTATTTCCTCCAGGATATCAGGTAGGGCTCTGCTGTTCTCTGCCTGGAACAAGCCTGAGGGATTCCACCTTGCTGCCCTTGAACTCACATTGATCCACCTGCTTCTGCCTCCCAAGTACTGGGATTTACAGGTGTTTACCCCAATGCCAGGATATAAGCTTTATATTATTTATTAGAAAAAGACAGGGAAGAGTTGCCTTAACTTGGATACATATGAGAATAAATAGGGTTCAATAACCAAAAAATATTTGACAGCCAAAGTATTTCTGTTGATTATTTTTCTTGAGAGCTGGAGGGTAGGACATTAAGTTCAAGGTCAGCCTGGGCTATATATAGCAAGACCCTGTCTCTAAAGCAAATAACCCAACCAACCAAACTACCACAACAAAACCCAAAGATGCTTCTTAACAAGAGGCTCAAGTAAATAAAACTATCTAAGGTTTTATTCAGGGTGAAAATTAGTTACCTTTGACAGTAACATTTTATATAAGAGACTAGAAATTATAGGGGAGGGGATGGTATACATGGGAAATGGTGACATGATCCCTATGGGTACTTACTTTTCAACAATTGACTTGGTCTGATCCCGGGCAATCCCAACATAGTGATCAATCTGTGTCTTTAAGAAAGAAAGGAAGGAAGATTCAGCTGGGTAATACAGGAGCTGAGAGTTTTCTTGAAGGCTTTTTTTTTTTCTTTTTCTTTTTCGAGACATGGTTTTGCTGTCCTGGAACTCGCTCTGTAGTCCAGGCTGGCCTCTAACTCAGAGATCCTCCTGCCTCTGCCTCCCCAGTGCTGGGATTAAAGGGTGCGCCACCACCGCCTGGCTGCCTTTTTTCCCATATAAAAAGCACTGTTCTTTTTAGTGCAGCCATCAAAAACCCCACCAGTCACTATTTAGAAAATAAAAATGATGTCTAGTTTTTCAAAGAATTATAAACTTCTGTTTTCAGACTTCAACTTATGCAATACTTCAAAATAAAAGTCATCATTTGTAGATGTAGGATGTATGTAGTGTTTCCTTTAGCAACACTGAGGTACATTTTCTGAGTACTAGAAATTTCAGATTTAATCTATATTCTGTAGTTGTTAGGTGTGATGGCTCCTGGGCATGATTAACTTATTTAATATTAAAAAGCCAAAAATCTTTTGTGTGTATGTATTTGTGTGTACGTGTATGAGTGTGCATGAGTCTGGAGGAAAAAACTGACATATGGTTTTTCTTCAATTGCTCTCTAACTAGTTAATTAATAAGAAGATAATTAAAGATAGGGTTTCATGTAGTTTAAGCTGGCCTACAACTTATTATGTAGCTAAGAATGACCCTGAACTTCTGATCATCCTGACTCCACCTTCTACATGCTAGGGCTACATGAGTGTGCCACTACACACAATTTATGTAATGTTAGGGCTTAAAACCCAGGGCTTTGTTTATACTAGGCAAGTACTTTACCAACTGAGCTACATCCCCAGCCCTCTACTTTATTTTTGAGACAGTTCAGTCTCTTACTGAACCTGGAGCTCACTGATTTGGTTAGAATGGCTGGCCTGCACTCCTCCCCAGGGCTGGGATTACAGGTGTACATTCTAACAACAGGCAATTTTATGTGGGTGCTTGAGATCAGAACTCAGGTCCTCCTGCTTGGGTGACAAGCATTTTATCAACCGAGTCATCTTCTCCCTTCTCTCCCAAAAGGTCTTCTGATCCACGCAGCCCACAATGCAAACATCTGGACATACTAACATTTCCTTGAAAGTACAGTTTAGTTTTGAGAAGCTCAACTTTTATTATATAGTACCTCTTCACCTTCCTTTTTTGGAAAGGATTATTCAACCCTGTGACACAGAATATCTATCCTAGGCTTCCAGTCTTGCTGGAAGACACGACTCTCAGTCTATTACTTTCCTTAAAATGACTTGAAGCCAGTCACACATTATTAGCATATCTGCTGCCAGACAAATGCCTACCTTATACTTCTCATAGACAATTGGAACGCTGAAAACAAGCAGCTCAGCTGTAAGACAGAATCAAAACATGGCAAGTGCAAAAGTGAGACTCAAGCAATACAGACATTTTTCATGATGTCCAAAGAAACAACCAAAAAGAGAAAAACAAGTGCTCCCAACTGAGGCCGGCAGGAGAGAGCAGATCAGGGTCATATTAAAAACCCAAACAGGCTGCTTTCTTTGTATGACAGGCATCAACTTCTAAGCTACAAAAGTGATTTCTAAAAGCAAGGTCCCCACATTTAAACCAAATCTAAACAATCCTTTACTTACAGTTGCTTTGAAATTTCTACACCCCCCCCCACCCCCGGAGATAGGGTTTCTCTGTGTGTCCCTGGCTGTCCTGGAACTCATTCTGTAGACCAGGCTGTCCTCAAACTCAGAGATTCCCCTGCCTCTGCCTCCCCAGTACTGGGATTAAAAGCATGTGCCACCACTGCCCAGCTCATTTTGAAATTTCTTTGTCAGGCCATTTAATCAACACAGGGCCACAAGCCCAGGCTACTCCAATATCTAACACACTCTAGACACCACAGGCTGCCATGTAGATTAAGTGGTTATACTGTGTGCATGCTCTTCAGCCAAGCACTCTGCCCCGGTTACATTTTTTTTTTTTTTCTTAATTGAGGGTCTCATATGTCCTAAGTGGGCCTAGAACTCATTATGAAGCTTAACATGATAATCCATTTTGATCCTCTTGTTTCCATCTACCAAGTGCTGGGATTATAGATGTGTACCATTACGCCCTTTTTATAATTTGTGAGACAAGGTCTTATTAAGTTGCCCTTGCAGGTTTGATCCTCCTGCCTCAGCTTCTTGAACAGCTGTGATTATAGGTCTGTACCATTTGGCCCAGCATTTATACTTAGTCTTACAGAATACTTCAAGAAATAAACACATGGACACACTTTCCTTGTCACCTTACCAAGGATCAGAAGGGTGATTCCATTAAAAACAGCACCAACATAGGTCATCAGCCACATGAAGACAGCCAGCTGTGAAAGCCAATGGCAGAGGGTTAGACAAGAACAATGATAACTCAGAGTTCAGGCTACCTAGGTCTGCACCAATGCAGTGACAGGATACAGATCCCCTACTTGCACGTCACAATCAGAAAACTGCCACCGTCTTGGGTGCCGAGCTGGTGACTACTGTTGTAATGCTGCTCTTTAGAGGGTGGCCACAGCTTTTTCTGCTGACTCCCACCTCCTTTTGACAGGCTTTCTCCTGTCTAATAAAAACCCTATATTCTCTATTTTACCTCTGAACCACAGACCAGCAACTAACCTTCAAGGAGTCAACCAGGTCTTCTACCAGAAAGAGACGGATGATGAGTTTGAGGGCTCTGTTGACATGCACCATTGCAGCATTCATGTAGTTATGGAAAGCTTCTGAGGACAGGGTAATGTCCACATCCAGGTATGCCCTTCCAGGGAAGAAGAAAACAGTCACTCATAAAACACATAAGGGAACATTCTTCAACAACACAGTGGTTTTCAGTGGGAAACTGGCATTCTAGAAATCTATAGGGGACACAGCTGCCATTTAATGGATAAAAGCAAATACGTCAATTATGTATATGAATTGTAGGGCTTTCCTGTATAATCTGTCTAGAGTGGATATGTCAAAACACACTCTATGGGAATGTAGATTGATAGCAGAAGACTTGCCTAGCATGCATGAGATCTTGGGTTCTATTCCCAGCATTATAAAACAAACAAGCAAAAACCTAAAATTGATTTGTATGTGTATGTCTATGCATGTAGAGATCAGAGAACAACCTTGGGTGTCATTTCTCTGAAACTGTCCACCATTTTTTAAACTTTTTTTGAGATAGTTTCCCACTGGCCTGGAATTCACTAAGCAGACTAAGCTAACTGGCTAGTAAGCCCCAGAGACCTGCCTGTCTCCTCCTCCCCGATACAAGTGAGCACCATTTCAGCTTTCATTGTTTTATTTTTAACATGTGTGTGTGTGTGTGGGGGGTGGGGGGTTGGGGAGGAGCTGAATGAAAATGGCCCCCATAGGCTCATAGGGAGTGGCACTATTAGGAGGTGTGGCTTTGTTGGAAGAAGTATGTCACTGGGGCTGTGCTGTGAGGTTTTAGAAGCTCAAGTCAGGCCCAGGGGCTCACACTCCCTCTTCCTGTTGCCTGCTGATCTAGACGCATAACTCTCAGCTCTTTCTTCAGCACCATGTCTGCCTGCGTGCCACCAGGCTTCCCACCATGATGACAATGGACTAAATCTCAGAACTGTAAGCCAGCTTCAACTGAATGTCTTCCTTTATAGGAGTTGCCATGGTCAGGGTGTCTCTTCACAGCAACAGGACATCGACTAGGACAGTGTGTATGTATCTGCACATGTATACTATGTGCATATGCAGAGGTCAGAGGACAGGCTGTGGCCGTTGATTGTTTCCTTTTACCATGTGGGGCCTGGGGACTGAACTCAGGTTGTCAAGCTTGGAGGCAAACAACTTTACCCGCTGAACATCTCGCTGGCTAAGACTCTGTCTTAACAAGTTCCAGAACAAGCACCACCAAAACAAAAACTAAAAGAAAAAAGAGGGCAGGGACTATAGCTTAGTGGTAAAGCGTTTACTTAGCATGTGTAAGGTCCTGGACTCAATCCCCAATTTTTTAAAAAAAGAGGAGGGGGTAGAAAAGGAAAGACTTAAAAGGGTAGTGATTGGGGGCTGGGCGGTGGTGGCGCACACCTTTAATCCCAGCACTCGGGAGGCAGAGCCAGGCGGATCTATGTGAGTTCCAGGACAGGCTCCAAAACAACACTGAGAAACCCTGTCTCGAAACAAACAAACAAACAAACAAACCCTAAAAAGGGTAGTGATCATGAATATGCTAGGGCTGGAAATTACACAATATACTTTGTTTTGTTTTTAAAAGGTGAGATTTAAAGAAAAAAAATGGGGGTAGAGTGTGGGCAGGGAAAGGGACTCACTATATAGACCTTACTATATAGATAAGGCTTAAAGTGATCTGTCTGCCTTTGCTTCCAAAATGCCATTAAAGGTGTGTGCCACCATAACCAGCCACCTTGTTCTGTGGTGTAACCCTGTACTTTTAGCTTGTTCATTCACCCAGTAGCTACTGAGTGCCTAGCGCTGGTCAACTTTGAAGATACCTTGAGGAGCTCAAATTTTTGGAAGAGTGACACTGTTCTCCTTTCTGTTTATTAAGAAAGTATCAAAAAGTTGGTCTGTGCTGGGCAGTGGTGGCGCACGCCTTTAGTCCCAGCACTCAGGAGGCAGAGCCAGGCGGATCTCTGTGAGTTCAAGGCCAGCCTGGTCTGCAGAGGAAGTTCCAGGACAGGCTCCAAAGCTACACAGAGAAATCCTATGTCCAAAAACCATTAAAAAAAAAAAAAAAAAAAAAAAAAAAAAGTTGGTCTGTAGTGGCACACGCCTTTAATTCCAGCACTTTGGAGACACAGGCAGTGCGTCTCTGTGAGTTCAAGGCCAGCCTGGTCTACAGAACGAGTTCCAGGACAGCCCAGGCTACAGAGAAATCCTGTCTCGAAAAACTATACACACACACACACACACACACACACACACACACACACACACACACACACAAATTTACAATAAAAAATTAAGTTCACATATGACTTTAAGTTACCCCTTTTATTTCTACCAACAGAAAGTACAAGCCCCAGCAAGGAGCCAGCGGGCTATTCCAGAGAGGTCACAGCAGGCGCTCTTTCTCTGAGACAAAAGGTTTTTTTATCTTATTGTATTTATTTATTTATCTATTTTGTACACAGAGGAGGGCGCCAGATCTCATTACAGATGGTTGTGAGCCACCATGTGGGTGCTGGGAATTGAACTCAGGAACTCTGGAAGAGCAGTCAGTGTTCTTAACCTCTGAGCCATCTCTCCAGCCCTTATTTTTGGTTTTTTGAGACAGGTTTTTTCTGTATAGCCCTGGCTGTCCTAGAACTCATTTTGTAGACCAATCTGGCCTCGAACTTGGAGATCTGCCCCTTGAGTACTGGGATTAAAGGCATGCAGCACCACCACCAGGAGGAGACAAAGTGTTTTTAAAAGCTGCTGTTTGTTAAAGCTCAAATACAAATTTTTATGGGCAAAGAATTTCAACAGCACAAACATGAGGAAGCATTTGGTAAAGCTACAACACAGCCAGAAAGGCATTAAAATTTGTCACCAGATTGGGGCTGGAGAGATGGCTCAGTGGTTAAGAGCACTGGTTACTCTTCCAGAAGACTTAAGTTCAATTCCCAGGTATCATCACAGAGCAGCTCACAACCTGTAACTCCAGTTCTAGTGGACTGGATGCCCTCTTCTGGCCTGCTAGGGCACCACACATATTATGTTGCCCAGACATACATGCAGGCAAAACACCCACATACATAGACAATAAAATAAAGGTTAAAAAAATTGTCCCTAGACCCAGAGAAACTACACAAGAGCTAAAGTAAATCAGAAATAAAATTCAAAATAAGCACAGAGCAAATGCCTGGTTCCAGAACTAGGAGTTCAAAGCTGTTTCTGGGCTTTACCATAAAGGGCTGAAACAGGGACACAGCGGCTCACTGAGGGCTGCCCTAGGCGAGCTATTTTGTGCACTGCTCAGGATTTGCAGCTCTCTTTAGCCTTAAGTATGAGCCTCTAGCTAGTTAAAAGTTCTTAAACACTAACCTGATGACTTCTTAGGGTGACTGCAAGGTATTTAGGGGATGTTTCTACTATCAATTGGCTGCAAGAGGCAGGTCAGAACTTCAGATCTGAGCAATCACAGCAAATCCCTCTACTGAAATGTGGGTTGTGACTTCAACTTACTTGAATGGATGGCCTTCTTCTGACTTCTGCACAGCTTGAATGACAGACTTGTAGACTCTGAAGCTGATGGTGACGGAGAGAAGAGCCAGGATGAGGTAAGAGACCACACTGATAACACTGAATGCTGCCAGGGAGAGCAGCATGATCAGCGTGGTACCAAAGACAAACCCAGTCTTCTTCACATCTCGCCAGAAAATCAGATCACGTACTGCCAAGAGAGAGGGAGTAGAAGTTAGAAAAACCAGGACTACCCCACCTGTGCTGTACATGCAGCAGAGCAGAGCGTTCACCAGCACATATATGCACCTATGTGCCTACTTCAGAGATGAGAGACTAGGCATTTATTATGGCTACTGGGTCCAGTGGGGTAAAGTGTCATCAAACTTTTTTTGGCAGAAAAGCTAATAGAGGTGGTCAACGCAGTGACTCTATGGCAGACTGCCTGTTTACCAAGTGAGGTCCTGAGTTCTACAGGGTAGGGGTGGAAAGGACAAAGCAGACAGAAACATCTTGACAGGTGTTGACTACATGAAGTAAACAAGTCAGTGTCAGGATGTTGAGACAGGAGGATCACTAGAGACCAGAGTTCACCAGAGTAGACAACACAGCAAGACCCCATCTTAATCAGTCCATGAAATGAAGTAGACAATGCTTCTAAAATGGTTAGATCCCAGACCCAAAGCCACATACTAAGTGAGATGTACAAGTTGGGGTAAGAGAGAAAATGGTGATAAAAACAGACCATCTCTACTTGAAATGAAACACCAGTCTTTGTCTTAATCTGAAAACAGAAGGGTTGTAAGTAGGAGACGATGTACTTACCCAAACCATGTGTGTACATGCATGGGATTGGGAATCCAGGGCCTTATGCATGCTGAGTAAAAGTTCAAACTACTTTCCTACTACTGAGTTACAGATTTGTGTCCCTTTAAGGCATTGTTTTTAAAATAACTTTTAATTGATACATATGGGTGTGGTGCAGATGTGTGGAGGCCAGAGGAGAGGCGCCAGTGTCATTTTTGAAACAGGGTTTCTCTGTGTAGACCTGGCTGTCCTGGAACTCACCGAAACCCACCTGCCTTTACCTCCCGAGTGCTGGGATTAAAGGCAAACAAGCCAGGCAGTGGTGGCGCACGCCTTTAATCCCAGTACTCAGGAGTCAGAGGCAGGTGGATCTGAGTTAGAGGCCAGCCTGGTCTACAAAATGAGTTCTGGACAGCCAGGACTGTTACAAAGAGAAACCTTGTCTCAAAAAACAAAACAAAAAACCAAACAACAACAAAAAACAAAATGACAACAAAAAACAGGGTCCCTCACTGTTCTGGAGCTTGCTAATCAGGTTATGCTGAGACCCAGGAATCCACCTGTCTCTACTCTCCTTCCCCAGCACTGGGATTATAAACAGCACTGCTACACCCCAGCACCCTCCTCCTCTCCTTCTTACCCTAATGTGGATTCTAGGGATTAAACTCAGGCCCAGCACTTTACTGACTGAGCCATCTAGCTCCTTAGTATTCTGGAACCTCTTTATTTTTGGTTTTGCTATTTTGGGTTATTTTTTGTACCCCAATCTTGAGCCCCTGAACTAAGAGCTGGGATTGAATGCCTGTGACACACACCTGGCCATACTTTTTTTTTTTTTCCTTGAGACAGGGTCTTGCTAAATTGCCTAGTCTGGCCTTATAAAGATGGATGAGGCATCCAGAGTTGGACAGATCGGAGTCTTAGTAATTTCTACCAGTGTTATTTTAACCTTTATTTTATTTTATTTTTTTCTGAGACAGGGTTTCTCTGTGTAGCTTTAGAGCCTGTCCTGGAACTTGCTCTGTAGACTAGGCTGGCCTTGAACTCACAGAGATCTGTCTGGCTCTGCCTCCCGAGTGCTGGGATTAAAGGTGTGCGCCACCACCGCCTGACTTGTCTGCCTTCTAAGCCATCCTTCACTGTAAAGTGAAGAAAATGGAATCTTCTCCCCAAAGCTGTTCCCAGGAGAACATAAGGCCAGTGCAGGTAGAATGCATTATGACCTACGTGGAATAACTTCACTCACTTTACTGGGAAGGGGAGGCTCTGTGATTCCTGGTGGGAACAGCTGCAGTGGTTTCGCAAATCAGGGAGAAAATGGGTGCTGCTCAGGTGCACATGACTGAAGTAAGACTATACAAGAAAAATGAACAGAGCCAGACCTACTTAAGAAAGCTAGTACTAAGTAGGATAATTCCTACAGTCAGAGTTCAGGCACACACAAATGTTAAACTTTACATGTCTGTTAAGTGTAGCTTCAACACAAAATGCAGAGAGGCTCCATGTCACCACCAGCAGAACAACCAGATGACACATGCTCCTGGATATGACACATCAGAGAAGGACACGATACTGCTTCTGTAGAATTCCAGCCTCAAATACATAGCTTGTATTTAAAGAGAAAATAACCAGACAAATGCAACTGGAGAAATATTCTACAAAATAACTCATCGATGTTCTTAAAAACTAGTGTAAAATATAAACAACAGGGGGCTGGAGGTTAAAAGCATGGCTGCTTGATCTTCCAGAGGACCCGAGTTCAGTTCCCAGAATTCACAGGGTAGCTCACAATTGCCTGGAACTGAAGTTCCAGGGGATCTAATGCCCTCTCCTGGCCTCAATGGGCACCAGGCACAGACACGGTGCACATATATACATGCAGGCAAAGCACTCATATAAATAAAATAATATATAAAAGTTTTTACAAAGAAAGAAAAACAAATAGACTTCCACACTGCACAAGTTGGAAAAGGCCACTGTGTCCTCATGGACTTTACTGCCATCTGCTGGAAAGCTGTCATACAAGGCAGTCAGACCTACAATGATTACACACGTGACTAGTGCCACCTACAGTTATGCAGAATATAAAGTGCACAGCAGTACAGAGAGGCCCTGGGTTCAGCCTTAAAATAATCATTGGAGTTAGGGTCTAGGTCAAGAGGATTTACTGATGGAAAGACAGATAGCAGATAAAGGACATCAATACATGATTTTATACATCAAACCTCACAGCGTGTTCCTTTGCATCATTCAGGCCCCAGCCTGCGGTCATTTCCTGCCCTACACACTGTATGCCCTTAAAGCTTTATTTCTCCCCAAACAGGCTCTTCAAATCTATGACAGGCCCAGTCATAACCAAGAGCCAGTGTGACCACAACTGCCATTCACTTCCTGATCTTGGCCCTCACATGGGAATATGCCAAGTGGAGACTAAGCTTTCTCAGCACAGCAGCAAGGGGACTGGCAAGACCTTTTGAAACTCTTACCTCTCTGAATCTCTGGTAGTTAGGAGGAAGAAAAATATGAGGAAAGATGTGAGAAACAGGGCAGCTGTTAAGGTTTAATATGTGAAGCCGTTAGACTGGGTGCTCAGGTTACGACCAGAGACCAGCAAGAACCTGCAGTGGTTTTGTTTCCATAAATGTATTTTTATTTTTATCCATTTGTTCCCACTGCTTTAAAATAGAAAATTAGCTACGTACGGTGGTGTACACCTGCAATCCCAGACCTTGAGGGTGAAGCAGAAGGGTCAGGAGTTCAAGGTTATTTCCACATCCTGAGCCAGCTGAAATTAGAGGCACACACAAATTACCTGTAATATGTGGTGCTAAGGATCAAACTAGGGACTTCCTGTGTGCTAGGCAGGCACTCTATCAACTGAGCTACATCTCCCCTTCCCACATTTCTCACTTTTTATTTTTGAGGCTGGCCTTGGGGTTCTGAGCATCTTGCTGACCTAGCTTCTTGAATAGCTGTGATTACAAGGCCTGTACCACCAGGTATATCTCTTTCAAGGGATGGGAAAGGAGACCAGAGGGGGTAATAGGGTGTGAATCTGACCAAAATACATTACATATATGAGTGAAATGTCACAAAGGAATTCATCATTCGTCTTTCTTTAGCTGATAATGTACAAACAGATTCTGAAGCACGTGGGTTTGCAACCTTTGCCATTGATTAGCTGGGTAATTTGGGACAAGATGCAGAACTTCTGTATGTTGGGTTCTCATTGTAAAATACAGTAACGTCCTTACAGGGATGCTGCAGGACTGAATGGGTGAATGTGGAAACACCAGCGCACTGCTGAGCAGGTAGCTAGTGCCTAATGTTAGCTACGATTACTTAATGGGCTGCCAGTCTCAGCACACTTACGATGGAAAACTGATGAGCAAAAGTTTGCTACAGAGCAATAAAGATTTGTTTCCTTTTTTGTACTGTTGCTAACAGGATATAAAATTAATATTGAGGGGTTGGAAAGGAATTTTTAACGAAATATCTTTAAAAAACTTATACTTAGAGCTAGGCGTGGTGGTGCATGTTGTTAATCCCAGCACTCGGGAGGCAGAGGCAGGCAGATCTGAGTTCATGGTAGGCCTGGTCTTCAGAGTGAGTTCCAGGGCTACACAGAGAAACCTTGTCTTGAAAAACAAAATAAAACAACAAATTTTATTTAAAGATTTTTTTTTTCGTGTGTAATCTGTGCTATGTACTGTTGGTGTGTGCAGTTTCCATGGAAGCCAGAAGACAACACTGGATCTCATGGGAACTGGAGTTACAGACAGTTGTGAGCTGCCACGTGGGTGCTGGGAATCAAACCCCTTGTCCTCTAGAAGAGCAGCCAGTGCTCTTAACTACTGAGCCATCTCTAGTCTCATTAGTTATTTTTCTCTGTTTCTGATGCAGAGCCTCTGTCCTGAGAATATTTATGTTGCTGGTGAATTATAAGCGATTCCTCCCTACTTCCCAAGTCTTTTATAATATGGCTGTGATGGCCATTCTTGTTTGTCAGTTTGACTACATCAACTTAAAATCCAAGTAGCTGGGTACACTTATGAAGGATTTTTTTCATTTGAAGTGGGAAGACTCACTTTTAATATGGATTTTTTGAGATGGGAAGATCTACCTTTAATCTGGGCCACATGTTCTGTTAGCAGCCTATATAAAGGACATGGAAGAAAAAAAACTTTAGATCTTTGCCTGTTCTCCCTCTCGCTGGCAAGTCTATTCCTTCACTGGCATTAAAACTTACTTTTTTGAGATTCTGATGGACTCTGAAGTCTAGCTAAGACGTCCAGCCTAATGGACTGAACAACTACTGGATTCTTAGATCTTCTGTTGGCAGATAGCTGATGTTAGACTAGCTGAACCAGAGCAGGTAAGTCATTTTAATAAATCCCCTTCGTGTGTGTGTGTGTGTGTGTGTGTGTGTGTGTGTGTGTGTGTGTGTGTATACTCACACATATTTTTTTCATTCTATAAGTTCTGTTTCTCTAGCAATCCCTGACTAATACAGTGGCCATACTACTTTTAAAAAAATGTTTAAATATAAAAATGGACTTATTCACAATCCTTGAGCAGTTACCATTCCTTCAGAAAATTCATTATAAACAAAAAGCAAATGGGGCTCAGTGGTTAAGAGTGATTGCTATTCTTTTAAGGGACCAGAGTTCAATTCTCAGCACTGATAGCAAGCAGCTCACAGCTGTATCTCCAGCTCCAGGGGATTTGATGCCCTCTTCTAGCCTCAACAGGCACTTGTGTACACATAGCGCGCGCGCACACACACACACACACACACATAAAAAAGTAAATCTAAAAACAAAAATCACCAACAACTACAGTAGCTTGAGCCAAAACAAAAACAAAACATTTATCTCATGTGCAACATACAACTTAAAACCAGCATTAGCACAGGAAATTCGGCCAGACAACAAACAACTCTAGTGATTTCTAATAAAACTGCAGCTTCAATGATACTGACATGCAAACAACAGCATGACTTAATGTCTATTCACATTAAAGTGTCCTATTTATCTCTACGAGATCTAGATCCCATCTGGACTTCCCTTTTCAGGACACTGCACTGTTGCTGCTGCTAGACAAAAAAGAAAATATACTAAGGAAAGCCCAGGTGAGTGTGCCTACAGAAACCCATGTTCAATCCTCAGCAAAGTCGGGGAGCAATCAGGGAACATTTTGTATTTCTGGCTTTTTATTTTACATTCATTCATGCATTCATTTAGTGTGCGTGTGTGCATGTGTGATATCAGACACTTTCAGGGGTTGGTGTTCTCCTTCAACCATGTGGGTTCTGGGCATGAACTCAGGTCCGGCTTGGCCTTTATCTGCTGAGTCATGTCAATGGCATTCCTTGGCCTCATATATTGGTTCATAAACTTAGGGAAAAGAAAAGCTGCCTGCCACAAATTATATAAACTGATATTAACTTGCTCTGTAGACCAGGCTGGCTTTGAACTCACAGAGATCCTCCCTGCCTCTGTCTCCTGAGTGCTGGGATTAATGTGGGTGCTGCTAGTCCATTTTTAACAACACTAAGTCAGAACTGCTAAGCAGGGTCACAAAAATTTCCAATCTAATCTGTTCATCTGTTTCAGACTGTTTGATACTAGAATCTGACAGTTCTAAACAGGATTCACAAACCTGCAATACTCAGAATTGCCACTGTTACCCATCTCAGCACTAACAAAGTCCTTCCTCTCTTGCCCACAGAGATCATGAGAGCCTGCCTGGGTCAGTGCTATACCTAAGCACTGCCTAGAGAATGTATTTCTGTTTTGAAGGCTGCCTCATGCGAAGCATCCTAGTTATTCCTCCTCCATCTTCTGGTCTCACTGAAAGATACATGGTCATTAGTTGACCTAGTTTTGGTCAGCTGCTTTGATTACTTGGTATCAATACTGTGTATCTGGTGAGACCCACACTGGCGCTGTTTCTCAAACAACATCCAAACTCTAACTGCTAGGGGGTACATGGCATGTGCACCTTTCCTGCCCCAAGTGCTTTCTCTGTTTTGCTGCCTTGGCTGCTCCAAGCTGGGCCATACCAAGCTGCTGCTTTTCATTTTAACTCTTCCTGTGAAGTTAACTCTGGATATTCTGACCAAGGTCTGTTTTGCAGTAATCGACTCATAATGCCTCTCTCACAAATCAACTATTTCTTCCTCAGTAAGTAGCCTATGGCTGCTTCTGGTCTCTCTCCAGCCATCACTTAAGAGTAGATGTGAAGCCTGGCGGTGGTGGCGCACGCCTTTAATCCCAGCACTCGGGAGGCAGAGCCAGGCAGATCTTTGTGAGTTCGAGGCCAGCCTGGTCTACAGAGCGAGATCCAGGAAAGGCGCAAAGCTACACAGAGAAACCCTGTCTCGAAAAACAAACAAACAAACAAACAAAAAGAGTAGATGTGAGGCCGGGCGGTGGTGGCGCACGCCTTTAATCCCAGCACTCGGGAGGCAGAGAGGCAAGCGGATCTCTGTGAGTTTGAGGCCAGGCCGGGATCCAAAGCTACATAGAGAAACCTTGTCTCGAAAAACAAAACAAAACCAAAACAATAAATAAATAAATAAATAAATAAATAAATAAATAAAAGAGAGAAGATGTGTAAACTCTGCAGTTAAGCGCTCACCTCTCGGGCATGCTCTAAAACACCTGGATCCTGTACTGCCGCCTCCTGTCTGCATCAGGCCCCCTTCCTGGCAGAGTAGCCGGAAGCTCGGCGTCCAGCAGCAGTTTCCCATCGCATGCTGCCCAGGCACCACCCGCCGCATTGGTCCGTCCTGGAGACCTCTGCTAAGGCGGCCGTTATTGCAGTAGCCTCGAGAAGCCACGCGAACAGAAAGCGCACAGTGCCACAAGGGAGCAACTCCTGGAACCCACACCAGGCCCAAGGCATTATTTTTATTATTATTGAAAAAAGAAAAAAAAAGTTTTCTATCTCTTGCTAAAGAGATTAAAGGATGCTAGCTGCAGTAACTATAATACACCAAAAGAGGGAGCTGCCGTGGCTCGTGGCAGTCTCACGAGATGGAAGCCGCCCCTCCACAAATTTCAGTCGGGAGCAGCAGCTGTGACCCTTGCTGATTTCCCAATCCATTTATTTGCTGTATTACCAAATTTAGGCAAAGAGTTTGATTTTAAGCTCAGTTTGATTTTAACCTATTATCCCCAAGGGTCAACAGAATTTAATCTATTCTCCCAAGCAGAATTTTCTGAGTAGTCCTAGAATTTACTCTGTAAACCAGGCTGTCCTCAAATTCAGAGATCTGCCTGTCTCTGCCTCCCGAATGCTGGGACCAAAGGCATGTGCTACCTATCACCCAAGCATTCTTTTTTGTTGTTGTTGTTATTTTTTTGTTTTCGTTTTTAGAGTGAGGGTTTCTCTGTAGCTTTGGAGCCTGTCCTGGAACTCACTCTGTAGACCAGGCTGGCCTCAAACTCAAGGAGATCGCCTGGCTCTGCCTCCCGAGTGCTGGGATTAAAGGTGTGCGCCACCACCGCTGCCCAGCTCCACCCAAGCATTAAGTGTAGAAAATGCTTATTCTGAAAAAGAAGTAAAACTGACAAAACTCCAACTCTTAACTTCATTTTTAAAGAACAGTTCAGAATTTACATGTTTTATTTTCTTTGCAGTTTTTTGTTTTAACCTGCCAACATTCAATACATCTAAGAAAATTCAGGTGGGGGAAAGTCAGGCTGGGTGGCTAGGTTGGTTGACTAGTTTATAGAGTAGGGACACCAACTAGTGACCTTCCTCAGTTCCCTGAGTGCTGGGATCACAGTCCTTTGCTACCTGCCTGGCTAAAGACAGGCTTTGACTACAAAAGGGAACACTGGTCATTAATAAAGAGGTATGCTAGCCAGGCGTGGTGGCAGAGGCAGGCAGATCTCTGAGTTTGAGGCCAGCTTTGTTTACAGAGTGCATTCCAAGAAAGTCAAAACAACAGAAAGAAAGCCTGTGGAATGCTCAATGACAGGCACTTGCCTTTAACCATGCTAGGGTCAAAAGTTTATAACATAGTCACCAAGTATATGTACAATATGGACATCTTTTCAATTCCATCAGTGTATAGAAAAAAAGACCACACTTTCCCTAATGTACCTTTCTCATTGTGGAGTTTGGATCCCCCCACCCCAAAGCCCACTGGTTATGAGGCAGCTCTAACAGGGAGGTGAGGCCTAGGAGGTCTTGGGTTATGGCGTATTGAGGAGACTGTGGGACAGCTTTCTTCTCCTGTGTCCTGGCCGTAAAGCTGGCAGCTCTGCTTCAGCACATTTGCCCTACAATGGGTGATGCCACAGGCCCGAGAGCAACCCAGTCAACTGTGAGCCAAACCAACTTTTTCTGTTAGTTCAGCAGACTAACCCCACCGTCTCTCCACTCTGCTCCAGTTCTTTTACTCTACAGGCCCACACAGATGTAACTGACATAGTTCACATTATTTTATGCTGCCCTTTTCACGGAGCATAATTTCTGAGATTTGTTTATATTGATGCAAGCACCAAAAAAACCAGCCATGTCCGGCTGTCGAGACGGCTCAGCAGCTAAGACCACGTGCTGCCAAGTCTGGCAGACTTGGGTTCCATCCCTGGGACCCACATGACAGAAGTAGACGACTGACTCCACAAGTTGTCCCATGACCCACACACAACTATGTCAAGGGACATTTGTCCCCTTACTGATAAATTACTATTTCCAGCTTCACGACATTATTACTAACACTGCCGTGAAGAAAAATCTTTGTGAAGGAGTTTTTACTCTTCTGCAGTAGAGCTGCTAGTTCACAGGGCAAATGGGTATTGTTTTTTTAAGAATCTGCCCAACTTTCCTTACACTCTCAGCCACAGTCCATGAGACTCATTGCTCTACCACCTCACCTTCACTGGGGACTGTCTTTAAATTTAACCATTAAAATGTATGGATAGTAGCAAAGCTACACAGTGAAACCCTGTCTTGAAAAACCAAAAATAAACTAAAAATAAAATGTATGGATAGTTGTGGAGGCCCAAATTACTCAGAGTCCAAGAATCTGAGCTTGTTTTACCCAGCAGGGCTGCATAAGGGGATGATTGGACCACGGGCGTGGTTACCAGGTGTTTGGAAGGGTCTACACTTGGCGGTGCAGGGTGCTTTGATCTAGCAAGAGGGAGGTCTTTTGCCCCGCCCCTTGGCATTGTTAAAAAGCCCTTTTGAATAAATGGAAAAGGCCATTGGGTATTGACCCAGGTCCTCCCGAAGCTATCCTGTGTTTCTCTTTTTCCTCTCGTCATCTAGATCTCTAATATTTCTTATCCCTCTCCCCTCCTCATAGGAACCCCAGAAAAGATGGGAGCTGGCCTCCCACAGATGGTGGTAACTGTTTAAATTGTGTGAGATTGAGTGTTGGACACATTTACACTGTCTTACCAGTCATTTGTGTCAAGTTCTTTTGGGAAGTGCCATTAATCTGTACAGTCCAGTTTCTGATAGTCTAATTGATATACTATGGCAAGTATTTTCTCAAAGCAGTGCTTACTAGTAATGCCTTTCATTACGCAAAAATTAATTTTGATAAAGTCTAACTAACTTATTTTGACTATAGTGCACCCAATGACCTAAGAACCCTTTCCCTAGTCCTAAACCATGGAGATACTCTTTTCTTCTCTCCCTTTCAAACAGAGCCTTGCTATTCAGCCCGGGCTGAACTCAGTCCTCTTACCTAACCTTAGGTACATGCCACCACCCTGGCCTTGTAAGATTTTTTTTTTAAGTTCTTATATTTACTGATTGATTTTCAATTAACTTTGCATACCATGTGATGTTAGGACTGGTGGGCAACATGCTAAGACACCACCTAAGACTTGTCACTTGGTTTACATGTCCTGTACAGAATGCCCTCCTGTCCTCAAATATGAAAAGATCCTGTGATTAGGATAGGCTAGTCACTGCAGTAAGCTACCACATGAGAGGACTAGAGACTAGAACCTAAGAGAAGCTCCAGAAGCTAAACATGTCCACCACTCCCCACTCCACAGGTGACAGCCAGTAAGAGTGGAGAGCTATGGTGAAAGAGATGGTTTAGCCATTAGAAGTGCGGCTTTTGCAGAGGACTGAATTTCAGTTCCTAGCACCGACATGCAGTGGCTCACAAGCCCAGAGGTTCTGGTGCCCTTTCCTGACCTTTGCAGGTACCTGCACTCGTGTGTACAAAACACACAGACACACACAGGTTTTCTGCTTGTTTTTGAGACAGGATATCACCACAGGCTGGCCCCAAACTCAGAGATCCACCTGTCTCTGACTCCTAAGTGCTGGGATTAAAGGTGTGTGCCACCATGCCTAGCCCTAAATCTTTTTTTTTTTTTTTAAATTACCTACAATTTTAAAGTGTGTGTGTGTGTGTGTACATGAATCCAAGTGGCTGGTGAAGCCACAGTTACAGGTGGTTGTGAGTCACCCAATGTGGGTGCTGGGACTGAACTTGGGTTTCTGCAAGCGCAGTGCATGCTCTTGACCACTAAGCTACCTCTCCAGCTACCTGCCACGAACTCTTACCAAAATAAATAAAAAGTATAAAGTGGACAGCAGGCAGTATTCTCATCTGCTGAGCCATCTTCCCAGTTCCTACTCTGTGTCTTGAGACAAGATTTCTCTGTGTGTAGCCCAGGCTGGTCTTGAACTCAGAGACCTGCCTGCCTCTGCCTCCCGAGTGCTAAGATTAAAAGTATGTGCCACCACTGCCAGGCTTTCTAGCACGTCTTAAAAATATTGGTTAATTAAAAAACATGTGGGTGCTGGGTATCAAACCTTGGTCTTTTGCAACAAGTATTCTAAGCCACCAAGTCATCTCTCCAGCCCTTTTGAGTTAAATATGATTTTAAGAGGAAGTGTTTTTGTATGGGGGGTTGGCAGAGTCCAGTAGCTCTTCCTGGTTTGCAACTCCCTATCCCTCTTCATAGTCTTTAGAGCACTGGACCTCTTGGAGCTGGAGTCATAGGTGATTGCTGACTCATCTGTCCAGCCCCTGAGTATTTTATTGTAGTTCTGGGGATCAAACCCAGGGCCTTGTGCACACTAGACATATGCTTTATTACTTACATTTTGAACATTAACCAGTGTCTTTCCTGTAATTTTGTTAAATTCATTTATCAGTGCTAGTGGTTGTTTTATAGATTCTGTAGGATGGATTCCTTCCTTCTTTTATGCTCTATTTTTTTCCTTTTAGAGTTATTTATAAGTGTACTTTCTATGTGTGTGCTCCAAGTGAGTGCAGGTTACCTGTGGAGGCCAGAGTTGGATCCCTCTGGAGTTCGACTTACAGGCTGTTATGCTTTGCCTGACATGGGTACTGGGAACTAAACTTGGGTCTTCTATAAGATCAGCAAGAACTCTTAGTTAATGAACCATCTATCTCTAGTCCATTCCCCCCACCCCCCAAATAGGGTTTCATGATGTAGCACAGGTTGGGATTGAGCTCACTGTCATGCATAAAAGACAGAGGACAACTTGTAGGAGTTGGTTCTCTCTTCTTATCATGTGGGTTCAGGGGGACTGAACTCAAGTTGTCAGGCTTACCAGTCTGACAGTCTTGGCCTCGAATTCTCGATTCTTTTGCCTTTGTTGTTTGATGAGACTGATGTCATTTTTCTTTCTGGAAAACTTCCTTTAGCATTTTTGTAGTCTAGATTGTCCATAACAAATCCCCTTAATCTCACATCTAAAAAAACACTTTTATTATTAAAGACTTGTTTTTATTTCATGTATAAGAGTATTTATGTGTATGTATGTGTACCACATTATGTGCAGCACCCACAGAGGCCATCCTCTACAGGAACAACCAGGGCTCTTAACTGCTGAGCCACTTCTCCAGCCCCTTGATTTTATTTTTTGTCTTTCATTACTTAATACAGAAATCTGGGTTAAAGCTGAGCGTGGTGGCACATCCCAGCACTTGGGAGGTGGAGGCAAGAGAGAAGAATAAAATATCTCCTGATGAACTTTTTTTGTTTACATTTTACAAGTCTCCCTCAGGCCTATGCTCTTTCACAGTGATCAGATTAAGTGTAGTCTAATAAGGTGATTTATGTATGGCAAATGCCTGTTTTGGCTTGGTGGCGATGCTGGAGTCTGAGTAGTCATGTAGCAGTCACATGGGCATTGCTTGTCATCCTGGATACCAAGGACTTAACAAGCATTCCTAGATGGCAACTCTGTGCTTTGATAGTTGTGGAAGAGTCCAGTACTTCCTGCATGAGTGTGTTGACAGCTGGAAGCTCACCTATGGCATCTTCCTCTGTGTGTCCTTTTGCAGCAATCAACTGTCACAGTAATATTACCCGTTTCTGAACCCACTGAGTCCTCTCAGTCAGTCTGGGAGTGGTCTCGAGGCCCCCAACACCTGTTCCATTCCAAGGTTGTCTTTGGACTTACCCTAGTAGGTGACTGCTGAGCTGCTTTGGCCAGTGTGTGTGTGTGCGTGTGTTTCATAGACTAGGAAACCTGTGATCACTTTGTCTTCAAAAAGCTCTTCTCTGGTCTGCTGTGGGAATCCTATTGTTTAATATTTTGGTTATTCCACAGATCCTTGAATTTCTGGTGGTATTTTTTCTCCCTTGTTCTTCAGGTTGTGTAATTCCCTGTTTATCATCAAATTCACAGATCCCTCCCTCCATCATCTTCACTTTGCTATTAAGGCCACTTAATGAATTACAAACTTCAGATATTCTAGGGTTTCCTCTAGGCTATTTTTGTTTCTTTCTTTTTTTTTTTTTTTTGGTTTTTCGAGACAGGGTTTCTCTGTGTAGCTTTGCGCCTTTCCTGGAACTCACTTGGTAGCCCAGGCTGGCCTCGAACTCACAGAGATCCGCCTGCCTCTGCCTCCCGAGTGCTGGGATTAAAGGCGTGCGCCACCACCGCCCGGCCTTTTGTTTCTATTTTTAAGGCTGAAATTTCCTTTATTTTCATTCAATACAAACATTTTCCTTCACTTTGTTGGGTGGCTGTAATAACCTCTCTTTCCTTCTCCAGGGTTCACTGGCTGTCTTGGACCTCACTATATAGACCAGGTTGGTCTTGATGTAATTCTAATATACAAACTTAGTTTTATATAAATCCTTTTTCTCCAGACTGGATTATATTTTTCTGGTTTTTAAAAAGTTAGTTTAGGTTCCATTCTAAACACATTCTAGACTAACATGTTTTACAGGTGGTGTATTTATTCTGTTATAGTCCTCTAGAGTATGCATTTAAAAAATTATTTACCTGGATAATTTTAATCCCACTATTCAGGAAGCAGTCAGATGGATTTCTATGAGTTCAAAGTCATAAAGAGCTCTAGAACAGCCGGGGCTACATAGAGAGACCCTGCCTCAGCATCCCCATCACAAATAAATAGCCCTCTGCAGTAGGGCTTATAACCACTGAGCCCTGGAGAGTATTAATTTTGGGGGGTTGCTTTAAGCATGCCATAATATTTCTTTAAACCCAATTTGCAAACTCTTGTCTCTGGTGCAGAAGATAAAGTCACGGCTCAGTTCTTTCATCTTTAGCTGGTTTGCCTGGATCTCTCACGCACACACGTAGGTCAGAGATTAGAAAGAAGCTTACACAGACATTACTTTATAGAAAGAATTTTAGGCTCTCATCTTCTAGATCCTTTTTCCAGATCCTTCCTCCCTTTTAATTTCTAATTTTTAATTAGTCATTGAGAATGACTTAAGTTATCTTCTCTCAGTTTTCTCCAACTGTCAAGTCCCAACTTCAGCCTGTTTTTCTGGTTACAAGCAGTAAAAATGGATTGAATTTAATTGTTCAAATATATTCCATTCTTTCTTATAAGTGTTAACTCTTTCAGAATCTGCTTGCTTCTGTATGTTCTACACTGCCTTCAGGTCTTTTTCTTTTAATTTAAAAATTTTGTTCAAAGTATAGTCATGTGCAAGAAGACTGGGTCCAATAGATGCCTACCTGGCTATAATAAAAAACAAATTACGACTTTATTTTAAAATTTTAAGATTTTCTTTCTAGGGCTGGAGAGATGGCTCAGTGGTTAAGAGCACTGGCTGTTCTTCCAGAGGTCCTGAGTTCAATTCCCAGGAACCACATGTTGGCTTATATATAATGGGATTTTATTTCTATGATATATAGGAGTACATGCAGGTAGAGCACTCATATACACAAAGTACATAAATAAACAAATCTTTTCTTTTCTTTCTTTTTCTTTCTTTCTTTCTTTTTTTTTTTTTTGAGACAGGGTTTCTCTGTGTAGCTTTGGAGCCTTTCCTGGAACTCACTCTGTAGTCCAGGCTGGCCTTGAACTCACAGAGACCCGCCTGCCTCTGCCTCCCAAGTGCTGGGATTAAAGGCGTGCGCCACTACCGCCCGGCTTATAAACAAATCTTAAGGATTTTATTTCTAATTATGTGTACATGTGTATGGGTATCATGTGTACACACCTTGTGAAAACAAGAAGTTGATGCATTTTACTGAAATGGTTTATATCATTAAAAATATGGTCATAAAATAACTGACAAGGTTTTTAATTTTAAATTTGTAAAGATAACCTTTAAGCTTCTAACTATATGTCAATCTGCCTTAACTATCATTTAAAAATATTTGCCAATAACAAAATTTGGTCAGTGAGAAATATCCTTAACTTCCACATGTCTTTTCATCTCTCAGTCTAGATCAAATAGCTCAGCTGGGAATTACCAATAATTACTATTTACAAAATTCTTTACTTATAACAACACTATAAAACATAGCAAAATAATTACCTTTACTTCATTACTAAAGGAAGATGCTGAACCAGTTAGGCTTGTTTACTAAGGTTACACTGAAGTCTAAAAATGCCAAAATTAGACTGGAGGTGTTAAGGCCTAAGTTTTGTATGCCTCATTACTCAAAAGTAACTCTTCAGTTTCTAGAGGATAGTTACTTTCTTTAATTCTTCTGATTTTGGGGGATGGAGAGGGGGGCGCATGGTGAGGGAGGGGATGTAGCTCAGTGGCATTGTGCTTGTCTGGCAAGCATGGGGCCTTGAATTTAATCTCTGCTCCCCAATGTAGAGAAAAGGGGTCAGCAAAAGAAACCCATTCGGGCCCTGGTTTCACACCAAACACCCAACCAATTAAAATTACATAAACAGAGGTAGTGAGCTGGTTTAGTGGGTAAAGACTTGCTGCCAGGTCTGACAACTTGAGTTTTTTATTCCTGGCACGGTGGAGTAAGAAAACTGGTTGCTTCAAGCTGTCATGATGCACGTGTATCCAAGTGTCTCTCTCCCCTCTCTCTCTCTCTCTCTCTCTCTCTCTCTCTCTCTCTCTCTCTCTCTCTCTCTCTCTCTCTCTCTCTCTCACACACACACACACACACACACACACACAGAGAGAGAGAGAGAGAGAGAGAGAGAGAGAGAGAGAGAGAGAGAGAGAGAGAGACTACGAAGAGATAAAAAAAACTAAAATAAATCTTTAAAAATTTAATTTTAGGGAGCTAGAGAGATAGCTCAGTGGTTAGGAACACTTGGCTGCTCTTCCAGAGGACCTGGGTTTGATTCCCAGCACCCACATGGTGACTCACAACCATCTTGCTACTCCAGTGCCAGGGGTCAGGGTCCTCTTCTGCTCTCCTCGAGCACGAAGCATGCATGTGGTGCACAGAAACATATGCAGACAAATACTCACCCATATAAAACAATACATGCACACACACACAAAATTAGGGTTTCCTTGGTTGTTTCTTTTTTTCTTTTTGAGACAGAATCTCTATAGCTCTGGCTGTCCTGGAATTCACCATATAGACCAGGCTGGACTGGAACTTACAGAGATCTGCCTGCCTCTGCCTCTGGAGGGCTAGTATTAAAGGTGTGCATCAAATTTTAGGGTTTTTCAACAAATAATTATCCAATATCAACTACATGCCAGGCAGGTCCCATACCACATTTGACTATTAACTATATACTCAACAATGCACTATCATATTTTCACATTTAATCTTTAAAATACCATTACAATGTTCAATAATTCTTGATTTTAAAGATTACAATTTAAGATTAAGTAGTATGTCCAGTAGTCTGCCTTTTTTGTTGTTGTTGTTGTTGTTGTTTTGTTTTCGAGAGGGTTTCTTTGTGTAGCTTTGGCTGTCCTGGAACTCACAGAGATGTGCCTGCTTCTGCCTTTGGAGTACTGGAACTAAAGGTGTGTGTCACCACTGCCTGATTGCCCATGCTCTTTTTTTTTTTGGTTTTTCGAGACAGGGTTTCTCTGTGTAGCTTTGCACCTTTCCTGAAACTGGCTTTGGAGACCAGGCTGGCCTCGAACTCACAGAGATCCGCCTGGCTCTGCCTCCTGAGTGCTGGGATTAAAGGCGTGCGCCATCACCGTCCGGAGGCCATGGTCTTTAGTAAAGAAATACATTCATAGGAGAATTAGACATAAATGTTTATTTTAAATGCAACTCCTTCCCTGTCCCATCCCCCCCCACCCCCCCCCCACCCCCGCCCAAGACAGTTTCACATATCCTAGGCTGACCTCAAACTTACTATGTAACCAAGGATGACTGAACACCTGCTTAACCTCCCAGGTGTGAGAATTATAGGTGTGTACCAACGTGCCTGACCAAAATCTTAACTTTTGTTATAAATACTACAACTTTTAAGTATGACTTCATTTGCAAAGAAGGATCAAGTATCAAAAAAGTTTAAAAACTACGGAAGTCTACACAGCACCTAATACTGTCTATGCAGTAAGGGTAAAAAGCTTGGGTATCAGATGTGAGGTCCAGAGCCATTTTTTATGGACAGCTTTGTTTTTGGAAATAGGGTCTTAACGTGTAGCCCAGGCTAACCTTGAATTCAAGGCAATATTCCTGCTTTAGTGCTAGGATTACAAGTTTGAGCCACAAGGTGGGCTATGTGCAGAGCTTTAAATATCCCTTTCCCCCCTTAAACTTTCTGTGGTAGTCTGAATGAGAATGACCCCCATAGGTTCATATATTTGAATGCTTGGTCCCTAGTTGGTGAAACTGTTTTGGTAAGCACTAATAGGTATGGCCATGTTGGTGGAGGTGTGCCACTGAAGTTTCAAAAGCCCATGCCACCCCAGTTTGTTCTCTGTTTCCTGATTGTGTATCAAATGGAAGCTCTCAGCTATTGCTCCAGAGCCATGCCTGCCTATTTGCCTCTGTGTTCTTCACCATGATAGTCATGAATTCACACTCTGAAACTGTAATCCAGCCCTTCTTAAATGCTTTCTTTTATAAGTTGCTTTGGTCGTGGTGTCTCTTCATAGCAATAAAAAGTAACCTAATACACTTTGTGAGACAAACAGCATTCAAAACCATTTTACTGGGAGCTAACTGCTAGGAAAAGGATCATTTCAAATAAACAGCTCACAAGAAGAGCTTCTGTACTGTCAAATGTTCTGTTGTCTAAAGACTATTCAGTAGGTCTGAAGTATGAGTGAATGAGTTTCTCTTAAGTATTACTCCAAAGGAGCACTATAATAATGGTCACCTACTTTTAGAGCATAAATCCTCTGTGGAACACAGTAAATTAATTAAAACTTACATTTATTGAGTGTCCCTGCAGGAATTCTTTTATCTTTGTTAACTAAAATTTATAAGTCCCTTATAAAAAAAAAAAATCGGTGGTGGCGCACGCCTTTAATCCCAGCACTCGGGAGGCAGAGCCAGGCGGATCTCTGTGAGTTCGAGGCCAGCCTGGGCTACCAAGTGAGTTCCAGGAAAGGCGCAAAGCTACACAGAGAAACCCTGTCTCGAAAAAAAAAAAAAAAAAAAAAAAAAAAAAAAAAATCCAAGTGTCCATCAATGTTAACTAACATGGAGATTTTAAAAAAAGAAACTTTGAAAATAAAAAGACGCAGACTGGTCTGCAATCCCAGCACTCGAGAGGCTGAAGCAGGATTACAGTAGTTCAATACCCTGGGCTACATAGTCAGTTCTAGGCCAGCCTGGGTAACCCTGTCTCCAAACAAAACCACAAAATCGAAAATTAGTAAATAAATAAGAACGTGGTAATATTTTAAGGGTGGGGCTGGAGAGATGGCTCAAAGGTTAAGAGCACTGGCTGCTCTTACAGAGGACCTGGGTTCAACTCTCAGCACCCACATGGCAGCTGCCAACCTTCTGTAACTGTAATTTCAGGGGATCCACTGGCCTCTTCTGGCACTGCACACACACATGATGCATAAACATATACACGAAGGTAAAACACTCATACACATAAAAAAAATTTTTAAAGGCAGTAGCCATACTCAGGCCACCTCTAAAGAAAGGACCTTGAAACAGAACAGAAACATTAAAAACTTAGGAGGTTAGTATGACCAAGTAGTCTGTGGCTTTGGGAAATACAGGTATAGAGAAACAAGTTAAGTGACCACTAAGTATGTGTGTGCAGGGAAATCTCCTTTTATGTTTACGGCATAAAGCAGAATGATAATCACAGAAGAATCAACCACATGCAGAATTTCTGATGTAAATGGTTACCTGAGAAGTCAGTCAGAAGTCTCGCTAGGACATGCTTGTTAACCGTTTCAGTCTTGCTAAGGCTGGAAATAGGATCTACTCTAGTGTCTTTGATGACAGTGGGCTTTCTGGGAATCCCAAGATCAGATCCAGTCTTGACATCCATGTGTTCTAGGATGTTAGATGACCTCTGTGGCCAAGATTGTGGAGCAAAGGCTTGCTTGAGTTTTCCTCCAGGAGCTGCTCCTTCAGTCTGCACCTGCTCAGTCTGCCTTTCCCCTAATTCTTTAATGGCTCTGATGGTGAGCTGCTCTTGCTCTAAGTCAGGAGACACCATGGGGGCACCTTGAGGAGCGTGCACACCCAGCTCACCTCCACTTGTTTCTGTGCTGTGCTCACTGTATTTGCTTTTAATGTCTTTGATTTCAGAACCATCTAGCTCACTTTCATGCAAGAGTTCCACAGGCAAAGTGTTTTTCAAGTCTGCTGTCTTCACTGCTTCTAAGCCGCTGTGATCTTCATCCACTATTCCTTTCTCTCTGGCTCCTGTGAAGGCAGCCAGCAAGTCCTCAGGGGAGGAACCATCTGTATCTTCAACATATTTTCCAAGCAAAGACTCCAAGTTGACAGAAGCTTTCACAGTTAGCGGGAATCCTGTACCACTAAGAACACTTGGAGGTGCTGCTGAAGGAACTGTGGGGTTGTCAGTTACAGCAGGTGTTGTTTCAGGGGCGACTTTATTCGGAGTATTAGGTACTTGAGAACACCCCTCCTCACCTTCCCGACTCCTTCCGAGAGTAGTTTTTGGCTGGGCCTGATGCACCTCAGAGGCACTGCTCGGCTCTCCCGAGTTTTCACACACTTCACTCCTCACAGCCTCACCACTGAGAGTCTCTTTGATATCCCTTGCACTTGTTTCTGCAGGTTTGGGGGGCAGAACCGTGTTGGTCTCAAATGAGGGATCTGCTGGGATGTCCTCTATGACCGTGTCATCGGACTCCCCAGAACTATCGGCCTCTGCTACTTCCCCCAGAACAGAGCTAGGCCAGGCGTCCCTCAGATCAGGTAAACCTGCTCCCACTGTGGCTGCTCCAGAGCCTGAGACCCATTTCTCAGGCACAGAGCCAGGCGGCTCTGGATGCGGATGGGAACTGCCTGGCACACCTCTGCCGCTGGCTTCTTTTGTGGAACTGAGGTAGTCTTTGTCAGGTTTTCCAGCCATGTTTTCTGGAGAGGAAGATGCTTCTGCCCAGTCATCTGTGGATTTGGTGATGGGAGTGTTCCCATTAAGAGAACATACAGGCATTTTCTGATGAGCGTTTGTTTTAAGATTTATAACTGGAATCTCTGAGCGATGTTCACTTCTGTCTAGTCCTGTACTTTTTGTGGTGCAAGAAGATTTATCAGACTGATGTTTGGCTTGGGGAACTAAGTCCCAAGTCAGTATTTCATTAGTGAAGTTGTGCATATCATTCACACATCTAGACACCTCTTCTAGTGCTGCTGTAGTGTGTGAGAACTGTCTACTGAGCAGAGCAGAGGCTGGGTAACGCCCTGCCTCTTTACTTCTCAGGGGAAACACTTTGTCATTCATTTCCAACAAGTCTGCAGGGGATTCTCTATCACTGGGAGCTGCCCATCCACCCAAATCATTTGTGCTCTCCTTATACAAATCTTTAAATTCTCTGTCAAAAGTTGCTTTGTCAATAATGACTTCAAATGGTGACTCAGGAGAATCTTTTTCTACACTGGTTCCGGAAAGTTCAGCAGGGGACAAGGAGTGTGTACAAATGTGTTCTGCCTTTGACTGCCCAAGAGCCAGTGCACTCCTGTCCTCTCCACTGGGAACCTTGTTCTGGTTCTTGGGTTCTTGGTCTTCAACTGTCCACTCTTCTGCTGGACCAGTTTCCTTTGAGAGAAAAGCAGGCTGCTCTGGGAAACTGTCTGGAATGGAAGGGTGGCTGCAAGACCCGCCAGCTGTAAGAGAAACCGGAGTGTCTACTCTGTCCTTATTGGTCCCCTGAGACGCATCCAGCTTTTTCATACCTAGAGGAACCAAGGGGTCTTTTCCTTCTTTGGTTAGAATAAGTTGGCTGCCTAATGTTTCCCTTTTTTCTCCAAGCAGTATTGTAAGGTCAGGGTTACGTATTTCAGAAAATGAAAGAAAGGAGGAAGCCGTAATTTCTGAAAGTGGCTCAATAGAGCAAAGAGAGCTCAATACTGCTATGGTCAGAATTTGAAAGAAAAAGATTGCTTACCAGATGCAAGTACACATTAGCTAGTCAGGCCAAGCAGCATGCTTTTTATTTTTAATCACACACACACACATACAAAATGTATGTATATAAACATATGCATACACACACAAGTACATAACAAAATAAACATCAATGGTTATCCTACAAAACATGCATTAAACCACCAACAGTAAAACAAAAGCCAGTATCATGCTACAAATTGTGAATGACAAAACATTCTCAGGACAAGTATTTTTTAATTGTCTACTTTTTTCCCCTGCATAATAAGGAGGTGATAGTACTGGAAGGTTTGGGAAGTTTTTCTTTTCTTTTCTTTTTTTTTGAGAGAAAGGTTATTTAATAGGAGCAACATAATCTACACAAAACAGCCTGCTGTTATTACATGCTGCTATACCTTCCTTTTAAGCTGAACAATTCAGAACACATTGGCTCTACTATTAGATCCCCTATTACAGTCCTCACAATCTGAGAAGGAGAAGGAAGTGGCTCGGCTTAAGTTCTTGATCTAGAGAGGCAGCAGATCTTTCCTGAGCCTGAAAACCAGACTAAAAACATTCCATTCCATCTTTTAAGAAAGGGATCCAAACTGCCTGATGTCCTTAAGAGTGTTGAAAAAACCTGCCTGCTTCCCAATCTCCTCTCTGACTGGCCATTTTAACCAAAATAAAAAAGGTATCACAGTAAGATTGCCTTGAGCTTCTGAGGAGACAGACTCTGGGCTTACTTTGAACAATGTTGAAACTGTTAAGGCTATGGGGATTTATGGAGATGGACACAGCCTTACACTGGGCCAGATGTGCAGTGTTACAGTGATATATTTAGTTGTCAAATTGACAAGGGTGGACTCGTGAGGGTTCATCTTCACTGTCACTTTGGCAGAATTTAGAATCACCTCAAACACTCTGTGAGGATGTTTCAGAGGTTAACTAAGGAGTGAAAGTCTGCCCTGGATGTGGGTGGCACCATCCCATGCCTAGTGTAAGGGCTCAGACAAGAAAATAGATGGCCTCTTGAGTATCAGCACCCTGTTCTTTTTTTCCTGACCTACTGAATACTCTGAACTCATGAGCCAAAATAAATCTTTCTTACTTGAAAAAGACTGATTGGTATGAGTTTCTTTGGTCAAGACAGTAAATAGAATTCTTTTAAAAACAGGAGTGATGTATTAAGACCATTCACTCGTTTACTATAATAGTCTCTTTCTAATCTAAGGAAAGATGAAAATAACCATACCAAAAAAAGGCACTGTCTTTCCCACACATGAGAGAAGGCACTGTCTATCTCTCACACTGATACATCTCTGGAGCTGGAACAAAGCAGACCTTAAAATATTCCTAAAATAAATGAATCAAAGGCACAACTTGGTCAGGGGAGACCTACCTAGGCTCAGGATAGTAAAGCCTTGAGCATGAATGAGTAATTGGGAAGATCTGAAAGAAAAACTCCTTTGAGATTGTCTCTATGTGTAGCCTAGTTCTAATTATGTCAAATAAAAGGAAATTTATGACATCATGCAAATTTATTAAAAACTAAAGTAAGAATTAAGAATTTTAGTACAATAAACAAAATCTCACTATTATAGGATGTTTCCAAATGTCATATAACAAGTTGTCTTATTATCTGGGAGCGGTGGTGCATGCCTTTAGCCCTAGAATTGGGTGAAGTGGGGGTGGGGGCACCAGAGGCAGGAGGTTCTCTGTGAGTCAGAGGCCAGCCTGGTCTACATAGTGAGTTCCAGGACAGCCAGAGCTATGTAGAGAGACCCTGCCTTTTAAAAAAAAAAAAAAAGTTGTCTTATTCTGGCACAACACTAAAATTTTATGTCACAAGATCTGAGCTTTTAGAACAGCAAACTGTAACCTAGGTAGTAGGAAACTTCATAAATGAAAAAAAAAAGGTGGGGGGGGGGGGTAGGGGGGAGAGTCTGGTTATAAAACTAACAGAAAAAATGAGGCTTTAAATGTAGCAAACATGGCTTACAACCATTACTACATACCTGAGATACTCAGCATGAAAAGAATGTAAGATAAACGAAGCCCAGCAAAGTGGGTTAAAATTCTGAAGCTTTCCTAACAGGAACAAAATTCTGAGGCAAACAAAACTGACCACACCCCACAAAGAGAGCGCAGCCTACTTGTTTTATAGACATGGAATTTCAGATGATTCAGAAGACCTATCACAGATGAGAGTGTCAGTAAGGTGAATTATCATTCAGCAAATATGTACTATGTCTATCACATGCCAGACACTGTTTCAGAAACTAGGTTTAATGCAATAAATGAAACAGAAAAAATAAAATAATGGTATTGGTTATATTCCATGAAAAGAAAAAGAAAGCATGAAAGAAAGAAAGAAATGATGATCACAGAATGTGTATATTACTAGAAAAATATACACTGTGCTTTTGGCAGGACATGATAATGCCAGTTTCCTATGCCCTGCTTCTCATATTTCCCCTGAATTCTGAACACTCCCAACGGTTCTGAACTGGGTATAGAATAATCTAAGGCAGCACTATGAGGTTAGGCTAGAACTCTTGCTGTCAGAATGCTAGTGGGTTTTCTTATGAACATCATACCCACCTGACACACTGCAAATACTTTTTTTAAATCTATACCTTTTTTTGGAGACAGTCTTCTGTGGTTCCAGGCTGGCCTCAAACTTATTTTGTTTTTGTAACTCAGGATGGCCCTCAACTCCTGATCCTCTGGTCTGTACCTTCCCAAATGCTAGTACTACAGGAATATAACACTTCTGGTTTATGGGGTGCTAGGAATTAAATCCAGGGCTTCACAATGCTAGGCAAGCAATCAATTGGGCTACAGTCCCTGCTCAGAACTATTGTAAACACAAATAATCTTAGAGATGTGTGCTTTCCAGGGTTCCCAGAACTGGTAAGAGTGAAGTAGGATTGAGAGTTCAAGGCTGGTACAGACTATATATCAAGACAGACAGACAGACAGACAGACAGACACACACACACACACACACACACACACACACACAGCTCCCTAATAATGATTTCATAACTCACTACTATCTGGGTGGACAGCGTTTAGTGAGGGCAAGTTTGGAGGGTAAACAGAACATGCTTTGTTCCTTCTTTGGCGAACACAAGATACAGATGCTAGCTCTCATTACTGTCAGACTTTCCCATGTGTAGTCAAAGAAGGTAACATCTTCATCTGTGTTTTCATTTTAATGATCTCCATTAGAATTTTGGCAGATGAAAAGAAATTCCAGCTAATTGTAATCCTAACAAACTTGGGTAGAGCTGATATGTACTAACACAATGAAAAAAAATTGGGCTGGAAGTAAAAGGTTCCTAGTGTGGAAACATTAAGCAGACTATAACAAATCTTTTACTACAGCTCTAAGCAAGAACTCTCCAATTAGTAGTCAGCATGCACTTAATAGTCATCAGTGTTGTTCAAATCAGTATCTGACAACATAGCAGAAAATTCCAGAGAACTTTAAAGTTGTTACCTATTAAATTACTACACGCTACATGGCTTGCTGGTCAAACACTTTTGGATTATTTTATGACTCAGAAAATGTCTACTAGTTTTCCTTTTTTCAAACATCCAGCCCATGTGCCTTATGCCTTTGACCCCAGCACCCAGGAGGCAGAGGCAGGCAGACTGCTGTGAGCTTCAGGCCAGCCAGGGCTACACAGTTATCTTGTCTCAAAAACCAAAATAAATACAGACAAATATATACCTTGCAATGTTTCACATATACTTAGATCTCCATGAAGAAATCTCACAAGTAGGGTATGGTGCACACATCTGGGATCCCAAAGTTGGGAGCAGTAAGATTAGGAGTTTGAAGCCAGCTTGTGTTATGACACCTTGTCTCTAAGACAAACGAAACAGAAAACAAACAACAACAAAAAAAGGGAGGGAAGGCTGGAAAGATGGCTCTGTGGCTAAGAGCAATTTTTTGGCAGAAGACCTGGGTTCAGTTCCTAGCACTCACATGGTGGCCATTTAAAACTCCAATTTCAGGGGATTGATCCAATGCCCTTTTCTGGCCTCTATGGGCATCAGGCATACATACAAGCAAAATACTCACACATATTAAAATAAGAAGAGGACAATCCTTTAATTCCAGCACTAGAGAAGTAAAGGCAGACGGATCTCTGTGAGTTCAAGGCCAGCCTGGTCTACATAGTGAGATTATCTCAAATAAAATAAAATATATTAAAAGAAATCATTGCAAGTAGTTTCTAAATTAGTTTCTCCAACATTGGGACTCACTATCCACATTCATTTTAAGAATTCAAAACACTCAAAAGTACGGTGTTACTTTATTAAACAAATAAGGGTAAATATCACATAGATTTATTATGTTGACATTTAACCACTATAAGTTTCCTACCATTTCCAGGCAAAAAAAAATTAAAAGATGCTGGGGAGCTGGGTGGTGGTGGCACACACCTTTAATCTCAATACTCAGGAGGCAGAGGCAGATAGATCTCTGTTAGTTTGATGCCAGCCTGGTCTACAAAGAGAGTTCCAGGATAACCAGGGCTGTTACACAGCGAAATCCTGTCTCAAAAAGCTACAACAAAAACAAAACAAACAAACAAACAAACAAACAAAATGCTGGGGAGACAGCTCAGTGGTAAGAGCATGTCTAATCAGCATGAGAACCTGAGTTCAAATCCCTAGCATCCACCTGTGTGCCTGTGACCCCAGCAATGTCGAACAGAGACAGGCAGGTCACTGGGGCTGGTTATGTCCTCTTCTGGCCTCTATGAACATCTGCACACAGATACACAGATGTACACACAGATATATATGCTGGAGTATCAGCTCAGTCTGTAGTATCTGTCAATCAAACATGAGGACTTGAGTTTGTTCCCCAGAAACCCAAGTTTAAAAAAAGCCGGGCACAGGGGTGAACATCTGTTATCACAGCACTGAGGATGCAGACAGACAGATCTCTAGGACTCACTGGCCAGTCAGCTTAGCATAACCAGCAAGTTCCAGGCCAACTGAAATACAGAAGCCTCAAAAATCCAAGGTGAGCAGGTCCTGAGAAACATCGAGGTGTCTTCTCCTCTGCAAACTACCTAACCACACACAGACACGAAGTCCTTATACTACTGTATAAAGGTAGGCAAACTGCTCAATCTCACACAAAAACTTTCCTGACACAGACGCCATACTATCCTATGCCTTTAATTTGAGGGGCAAGATGCAATGCTGAGGTGATAGGCTTGTACCACCACAGTTGACTTTAAAGAGCTTTCTCTCCAGTTCTAAGTTTTAGGTAGTGAAAAACTTCTACATCATTTGGTCTAAGTCAAACAGCAATTCAACTTGTGTTAGGTGCTATGTGAATGAAGATGTTAAAATCAACACAACAAAAGCTAAGCCAAGGTTGGAAACAAAAAGGTGTCTGCAAGCCATCTTCACCAAGGATTAAAAGTCTATCTTGGCCGGGCGGTGGTGGCGCACACCTTTAATCCCAGCACTCAGGAGGCAGAGCCAGGTGGATCTTTGTGAGTTCGAGGCCAGCCTGGTCTACAGAGCGAGATTCAGGAAAGGCGCAAGAGAAACCCTGTCTCGAAAAACCAAAAAAAAAAAAAAAAAATTCCATCTTAACTCAGTGTATAAGTAGCTGCATGATTTTAATAACCTAGCACAAAAACAAAAAACAAACCACCTTGGGCACAACCTTTTACAATTCTTTGGGGAACTACTAGTATTGTAGAGGCACTTTTTCTTTTTTTCTTCTTTTTCTCCAGACAAGGTTTCTCTCTGTGTAGCCTTGGCTGTCCTGGAACTTGCTGGGATTAAAGGCCTGTGCTATCACTGCCCAGCTATAGGAGCTTTTTATTAAAAAAAAAAAAAAAAAAAAAAAAAAAAATTAAATCTCTTTTGAGACAACCTCTCCCTACATAGCCCTGGCAAGCCTGGAACTCATTTTGTAGAGGAAGCTGTTCCCAAATTAACAGAGATCCATCTGTCTCTGCCTCCTGAGTGCTGGGATTAAAGTGTATACCATCATGTATTTCTGGAGTTGTATCTTTTGTTCACTAACTCAGAATCTCCAAGGATAGAGCCCAGAGTCTGTTCTCTAGGCTTCAGCATATCTGGTAAATTTTAGGGGGCAGAATGATCAGAGCTGCATTTCAGAGCTCCAGTTCTATAAGTCACAAGTGGTAACCAGTCTTCATTGTCTGTCATTTTGTCCAGGAGCACAATGACACAGTAGAAGAGGAGCAGGGGTGGATCTTCTTTGTCTACTTTATTCCCATAGAGCCGGGGTGGAGCTCAATGGCAAAGCACTTGCAGAGCATGTTGTGCTCGGCTCTGGGTCCCGTTCCCAGAATCACACACTAAACTAACAAAGCCAATGCTAAGCCTATTTTTAAAAATACAGTAACACTACATTTGAATGGAATAAGTCAAAACTCCACTTGACTAGGAAGTCTGGCATGGGAATTGACTGAAGAGGGTTTTCTAGAATTAGAATATTTTATAAGATGAGGATTAAAAAAATGACACAATTAAAAAAATAACAACTTCAAGTGAACTCAACGTATACATCAAATGAATATATCTGAACTGTAAAATCCCTTACAGCTTACCCTACTCTTAAAAAATTATCTTCTCTACATTTTTTCCACTCAAACAGCTCTTAGAGTAAGTTTACTACTTCTCTATGTAAATGGTCCTACCTTAATCACTGAAAAACATGTGATCTAAATCCAAGAAGCATCATAGACAGACTGTTCAAGAGTTCTTCCTAAAAAGAATGGATAGCTGAGACTACTGTTATGATTACCACCCAGTTCATTCCCCTCACTCAGGATTCCTAGTTTTAATTAAAGGGGTACTCTCAACATCGACACCACACAGTAGCAAGGGGCGCCAGCCTGCAGTAGCCACTAAGTCACGCTCTCACACAGAAGTATCTCAACACAAGGGAGGCTTGAAATATTCAGGTGCAGGTTTTCCTACACTTGAATTTTCTTAAGTTCACAAACAAGGCAAGACACATCACCGTGCACAACAGTACCAGCGACTTTCAGCCACAGCATCCAAATAGGAAGTCAGCCAGCAGACAACTTTGCAGCCAAGCAAGGTCCTAAACAAAAAGTCTCCTTTGTACAAAGAAAAATGTTCCACTTTCAAAAAAAAATTTTTTTTTTGTTTTTTTAGAAAAAGGCTGTAACTGGCAAAATGTTTTCCTCAATGCTTGCCCCAAAGTTCAATGTTGTAACTTTCTATTCCAGACACCCACTACATCAGTCAAACTGAGCACAAATGCCCACAGTGCAGTTCCACTTCCAATCCTCAATGGTAGATGGAGCCCCTCTTTCCAATCTTATTTCCATCTACTTAAAACAAAATAAAAAAAAAACCAAAACATTTTTCTAAAGAAAATCAAAGTATTTTTCAGATCTACTCTCTTCAAAGCCAAAACCAAATTTCAATTTGATTTTGTGTTTAATGGAGGGTCTCTCCCAAAAATGATAGCATATTAGACCACTAATAATGGGAATATGGTTAAAGTTCTATCGCTTTTGCTCTCGTGTTTTGTTTGTTTTTGCTCTCATGGTTTTAATATCAACTTCAATATAACATCCTTTAAAAAGTTTCTAAATCCTAAATACAGCTATTTATCTGATCGTCTGTGTCACAGGGGCAGCAGTTATACGCAGGGGCTTCGGAGTCCTTGGTCTGTGTGACCCTGAGCCAGGCATCTCTCCATTCTAAAGCCAGGTTGCTCCACTGAGCTGGTACCTTCCCTCTACCACTGGCTGTGAGGATCAAGGATCTGCATCAAATACTAACATGGTAAAAGCTCACTAAAAATTTTTGTTGTTGTAAAAGTATCCACATACACTATGTCTGCCAATGCCTTTATGTGTCTTATAACACACAGGAAGTCACCATTAAAATTCATTCTTCATTTCTGAAAGGCTTAGGGAGTGCCTGAAGTTTAGTTCTGCCTGTGGAAAAAGGAGCCCAGAGGCACAAGACTACAAGGGTCTACTCCAGAGCACAAGTTAATTAAGAAACTGATTATTCCATTGACATATTAACTATATTTATTAAAAAGCTTGGGGGCTGGGGATTTAGCTTAGTGGTAGAGTGCTTGCCTAGCAAGCACAGGGCCCTGGGTTCAGTCCTCAGCTCTGGGGGAAAAAAAAAAGCTTGACTTCCAAGGTATGCAGTATGTCTTTCATAAAAGTTAATAAACATAATTTTGGAAAAACATTTTCACTCAATTCAAATTAATGACGTCTTTTTTTTTCTTTTTGATAAATGTCCCTCCCTGAAACCTGATAATGGTAAATAGATAATCTGTATTTCCGTATTAAAAATATAAAACAATTTTTGTTGTTGTATGCTGAGGATTGAACCTAGGTCCTTAATATATGACAATTACTGAGCTACAATCCCAGCCCACAAATCATTCTTAAATCTAAAAATGTTCTACTTAATGATGGCTACAGTTTGGATAGATAAAAGTAGTGTGTTTTCTCCAAAACTAAAGGGCCAAGGGATGCAGAAAAGATTAGTCGGGTTAGTGACAGTTATGGACTCCAGGTTCCTGCTGGTGGCAGCACTCAGAAGAGCCTCTGTGAGACAGAACTGCTTCTAATCCCAGGGCTTCGATAACCAAACATACCAACTTCCTCTCCTTATTTTTAAAGGCAGACTAGAAGCTTCCAATATTGGCTACCCTAGAGCACAACTAATCATCTACCAAGCGCTTCTTTACACGATAAACAGGCTGGCCTCCAGACTGGCAGAGCTCCCCTGGACTGATTTTTAGATACTGGTTTTTTGTTTTGTTTTGTAAGGGAACTGCTACTAATGAGGCTGGGCTGGAACACTGTGAGGGATAAAGCACCATTAACTGCCTTTACAGTAAGACTATTCTGAATCTGCATGAGTCAAAATAAAATTCTTTGATAAGCAAAAAGTAAATATGTATTTCAAAGGTCATGATTTGGCTTATAAGATAGCAGAATAATGAATCTACTTATCTTAGTATCATATAATTATGGCTACCATAAAGGACTTAGGGGCTCTAATGTTATCAGTCTGATTAAAACATTTCATAAGATTTTTATTCTTTTCAAATTAAAAAAATATTTCTATTTATTTTATGAACACAAGTGTTTTATGTGCCTATATGTAAGTTCACTTCATGCCTGCCTGGTGCCTGTGGGAACAGAAGCCACTGGATCCCCCAGAACAGGATTTACAGATGGTTTATAAATTGCCACATGGGTGCTGGGAACTGAACCCTGGTCCTCTACAAGAGCAGCTAGTACTCTTAACCACTGAGCCATCTCTCTCCAGACTACTTTTTAATTTTTGCAGTGCTGGGTGTCTAACTCAGGGCCTCACATATACTAGTCAAGTGTCCTCAATTGAGCTGCATCCCCAGTGCTGTGTTTTTATTATTATAAGGTCAGTCTTCCTAATGAACCAGCAGCCAACCTGTAGAAAACCCCAGCTAGAACAATGAACACTTTATACAGAACTTTTGAGATGTACTAGTGACTTTAATTATAGATGCCCCTCCCCCCACCCCCAGCACTCAGTTGATGCTGGGGCTGAACCCAGGGACTTGTGCATGGAAGGCAAGTGTTCTATCACTGAGCCATAACAGTCTTATCATTTTATCTTTAAAAACTAAGAGTTTCCCACTGACCTGTATTTGTTTAGTAGCACAGTACAAATGGAGTGCACTTTACTAGCAGCATTAATCAACAAAGCACACAGCACACTCTCACATTCTTGGTAGAACTGCCAAGAAGATGCCTTCCCCACTGGTAGACATTTTTTTTTTTTTTTTCCTGACTAGGTGGATCTTGCTGTGCAATCCTGGCTGGCTTGGAACTCTCAGGTGACCTTCCTGCCTCTGCCTTCAGAGTCCTAGGATTATAGGTGTGAGCTACCACACTTGGATTTTTTTTTTTAAGTCACAAGCTTAATCTCTGGGATAAGGAGCCTTAGCTGCTACAAGTCAACTGACTTGTTCAATATTCCTAAGGATCAGAAAGCAGCCTTGATGTTGGAATGAACTTCAGTCAGACTGACATTAAAAATCCTGTAGCTAGGCTGTTACTTGGTAGGTCAGTGGAAGTGTACTGCTTTCTAAAGCCACTGCCCTCTATATCAATTACATACATTCAAATTAATAGGTTAAGTGCATGCTGGGATTGAGAAGTCCCAAACCCTACAGGCAAGCTTTAAAACATTTTAAGATTTATTTTAATTGTGTGTCTCTGTGGGGGAGTGGGGTGGTATACTCATGTACAGTGTAGTGCCTGTGGAAGCAGGAAGGGGGCACTGATCCCCTGAAGTTAGAAATACAGTAACTCACCCAACATAATTGCTGGTAATCAAATTTAGGGCCTCTGGAAAGGCAGCAGGAGCTTTTATCTTAACTGCTGAGCTACCATTTCCAATGCAATATACGTTTAACTCTGTGTGTGTGTGTGTGTGTGTGTGTGACATCAGAGGACAACCTATGGAAATTGATTCTCTCCTTCTACCATGTGGTCCTGAAGACTGAACTCAGATTATTAGGCCAGGTGGAAGGCATCTTAACCTGCTGAGACATCTCACTGGCCCAAGTTTTTAATTTTTTTTATGATTTTTAAAAAATTTTATATTCATTGGTCTTTTGCCTGCCTGTATGTCTGTGTGAGGGTGTTGGATCCCCTGGAACTGGAACTACAAACAGTTATGAGCTGCTATGTGGGTGCTGGGAACTGAATCCAGGTCCTCTGGAAGAGCAGCCAGTGCTCTTAACCACTAAGCCATCTCTCCAGCCCTAGTTTTTAATTTTTAATAGTCAAAACTACATCTAAAGCTTATGCTGTATTAAATGGTTCGCTCAGCCTCATTTGAGACCTACCTTAAGTAGCAAAAGGATGGGCTAGTCACTATTTTCCATTTTAAGAGATATAGAGGCAATAAAAAATTTCCATCTCATCCTCAGTTACAGCCTCTTTCTTAACATTTTTCTTATGTTAATGTGCAAAAAAAAGTTACGGACTTGCCTTGTGAGGTCGAAAATATAGATACAGGCTGAGAGGAAGAGGAAGAAACAAAGGAATCTGAAAGAAAATATACAGCATAAAAGTTTGACAACCTTACACAGGAATCTTAACTTCAACTTTCTTTTTCTGGAGGTTTATTTAGCTAAGGGAAGACTCCACTTTATTCCAATGACTGTTTTCACTCACCTGCCAGCGACACCTCATTTCACTTCCAGGATGCATTTCTAAAAGTTTACCAAGTCAATCTCTTTTAGACAAGCATTATCACTTCAGGAGAAAAGAGGAAGTCCTACCATTTCACAACAGCTACAACCTCAAGAGCAGATGCACCTCTGCTACCTTCTGGCAAAGTAATTTCTAAGTACTAATTGCCACTTGCTTTAAATAGTTTCCAACTACATTTTGAAGCATTAAGTCACTAACATGACCAAGGCAGGTAGATCTCTTTGAGTTCGAGACCAGCATAGTCTACAAAGCAAGTTTCAGGATAGCTAGCACTGTTACATAGAGAAACCCTGTCTCGAAAAACAAACAAACAAACAAACAAACAAACAAACAAACAAGATAAGCACTTAGAACTTAGCTGGGTGGTGCTGATGCATGCCTTTAAATCCAGCAATCGGCAGGCAGAAGCAGGCAAATCTCTGAGTTCCAGGCCAGCCTGGTCTACAGATCGAGTTCCAGAACAGCCAGGGCTACACAGAGAAACCCTGTCTCAAAAAGCAAACAACAAGAAAAGAAAAACAACAACAACAAAACCTGGCAAAACCTGACCCTCGATACTTTAAAAACAAAATCACAATTCATTGAAAAATAGAGCTAACATGAGAAATCTTTCATCTTTGAAAAATCACAATCTTCCAATCTGTCAGCATATAAAAATTGTAACATACACATAACATCCCCTTTTTATCTGTTCAATAAATATATCCTTTAACTAAGCAGTTAATGCTTCCAGGAATCCATCCTACAAACAAGACACGTATATGTACAAGGACATGTATGTAAGGATATCCAGTAAGGGCACTGGTTTTAAGTACTAGAAATAATGTAAATGTCCACCAACAACGGATGACTAGTTAGAAAACAACATCTAAGCCTGGAGGTGTTCCCATTTGTTCAGTGCAACAGAAGGGACTAGCAGAAGGGATTAATGGTCTGGGTGAAACCCAAAATGATAATGAAGGTCTGTAACTCCAGCATTTGGGAATTAAATGCAAGAGGGTCACTTTGAAGGCAGCCTGGGATACATGAAAGTCTGTCACCTCTGTCTCTGTGTCTCTTTCCTGCACACACTTAGAGCCGTGCATGGCAGCACACCTTTTAATCCCAGCATTCAACAGGCAGAGGCAAAGCAGGCAAATAGATCTTTTTGAGTTGAGGCCAGCCTGGTCTACATAGAGAGCTCTAGGCCAGCAGAGTTAACTAGTGAGACCCTGTTTCCAGAAAAGAAAAAAGAAAAAAAGAAAAGGGAAGAAAAGGAAATGAAAGGAAAAAGAGAAATAGGAGAAGTTATTGTCTGGGATAGAAGGAAGATTTTGCTTTTTGGCACTTAAGAAAACATGATCTTTTCAATAAAAATAAAATATTAAAAAAAAAGTCTCCTGAGATAGCAGAATGGTTCATCAGTGCTTGCCACCAAGCTTGATAATTTAAATTCAGTATCAGGGCTCACACATAATATGAGATAACTGACTTCCACAAGTTTACCTCTGATCTCCATACAAACACTGTGGCACGCATGCACCCATATAAATAGACATACAAAATAAATGTTAAAAAAATCACATGAAAAATAAAACATTCCCCAAAATGTCCTAAATATACAAAACATTATGCATGAACTCCTTTTCTTCAAATTATAAAAATGTTTTCACAAATATTCACAAATTTTACTTAAAACCAGAAAATTGCTTTAAATAACTAAGCCATAATAGTTATCTGTAAGTATTAATCTAGGAGAATTATTTTGTAACAAATGTTATTCTTAGCCACTTCTGGAGTCACATGACTGCGCATGTGCTGTCAGCAATCAGGCAAAATGCTTAGTCACCCCAGGGCCCTACGTCCTATGTAATCCTTACGCAATGTGATCACATCATCTATGTGCCTGCATGGTGTAGCTACAGAAGCCTATATACGCATGCGCGAGGTGACCTATAAAGGCAGGCTCCACCCATTCCCCACTCTCTCTCTCCCCCATGCCCCCACCCTGCACCTTTCTTTTCTGTAGGGCTACCAACTTCGACCCTTTACCTTCCCTAATAAAAACTCTAAGAGTGGGTTCCATTGCACCTGTGTTTTCTCAAGCCGGTAAATAATACCGACAAATAACAACAAATACAGAACACATTAAATCAAGGAAGTTGGGAGGCAGAGGTAGGTGAATCTCTGTGAGTTCAAGGCCAGCCTGGTCTACAGAGTGAGTTCCAGGACAGTCAGGAATGTTACCCAGAGAAGCCATGTCTCGAAAAATTTAAAATAAAATAAAAATCAAGGCAGAATTTGGTGGGGATCAAATAGTCACTCATTAATTCAAGACCAGAATTTGAAATTCACTTTCAAGTTGCTTTAAGATGAATCATCACATACATTCTTAAACATAAGAACCATTCTTGCTCTTTTTTAAATGCCTTATTATTTTAAATTATTGTATATCTATGTGTGGACATGTACACGAGTTCAAGTGCATGCAGAGTCTAGAAGGGGGCATTAGATCCTCTAGCACTAAAGTTATAAGCAGTTGTGAGCCACTGAGTGTGGGTGCTGGGAACCGACTCTGCAAGGGCAGAATATACCCTTAAGCTCCTAGCCATCTCTCCAGCCTCTCCCCCTTTTTAAAGGAGAATCCTTACTATCTCTTGTTCAGTGTTTCCAGATGGGTTCATTTCTACATGCAATTACCATCAACATTAAATCTATCAACCGATCAGTTTAAATCTAAACAGTCAGGTGTGGTGGCACACACCTACAACCCTAGAATTCAGAAGGCTAAGGTAGGAGATTGTGGGTTTAAGGACAGACAGCCTGGGCTACATAGTAAGACCCTGTCTCAAAGAATACACAAAAACAAAATGTGAATGTATCTGACAAACCTGGTTGGGGAGGGCTCTCCTTTAAGTAAACCCAATGCCTAAATAAGTAAATAAATAAATGAAGCCAGCCAGCCAGTCCTATGTACCTGCCAGCTGTCCGCCTGTTCATTTCTACTTATACCCCCCACCCAGTGGAAAATTCTACCCTGCCAATTTGTATGCATAGCATCTGTTCCGATAGAGAAGAGAGATAACCAGCAGTTTGCAACAATATTGTATGAGGTTTCTAACTTACAAAAACCACATGACATTCCTACTCTATCTACCCTACAGAAGTGAACTCTAGAATGGTGATCTTAATCCTCCAATACAAGCGAAATGTAAGAGCCATCACACTAGTGTGAGTTGTTGGAATAAACAGAGACCGCCACTGGGGTAAATGAAGATCATCCCAGAAGGCTTTGCCATCTTTGTAGGTGAACAAGCACCAGGGGATAGGGTGGGAAGATGAGGGTGGGGTGGGGGCAGGTATTCTGGAGAGAAGGAACTGGGCCTTTACATATCTAAATGATACACTTTGTACAGTGAGGAATCACTAAAGGGTGTGACACTATCATATATAAGTGTTTTTTGGGGGAGACTGTTTTGTTTGGAGACAGGGTTTCACTATGCATCCTTCGAGAGTGCTGGGTTCACAACCATGTGCATTACACCCAGCTTTCACACATTTTAAAAAGAACTCAGATCTTGGCTGGGCATGGTGGCACATACCTTTAATCCCAGCACTCAGGAGGCAGAGGCAGGCCAGCCTGTTCTACAAAGCGAGTTCCAGGACAGCCAGGGCTATCCAGAGAAACCCTGTCTTGAAAAAACAAAACAAACAAAAAGTGAAAAAAAGAACTCAGATGTCTACTAAATTGGAAAGCTCCTGCATAAAGTCAGGCATGATGGGCTGGAAAGATGGCTCAGTGGTTAAGAGCACCAGCTACTCTTCCAAAGGTCCGGAGTTCAATTCCAAGCACCCACGTGGTGGCTCACAACCATCTGTAATGGGATCTGATTCCTTCTTATGGCATACATGAAGACAGAGCACTCATATACATAAATAAAGTCAGGAATGATGGTACACACCTATAATCCCAGTACAAAATAGAAAAAAAAAAATCACCACCTCAGCAAGACTGAATGGAGACAACTTGGAATCTTCTGATTGGATGCTAAAAACTAGAGAAATAATAGTCAAAGATAACCAAGGAAGTGGGAGTGGTGGTGGTACACACGTGTAATGCTGGTACTTGGAAAGCAGAGACAGGAAGATCACTGTAAGTTTGAGGCCAATCAGGATGACACAGTGTGACCTTGTCTAAAAGGAGGAAGGAAAGGAAGGAAAAGGAAAAAGAAAAGTGAAGGACTCAATGTCATTTGTGAACACAAGAGATAGTTTATAGTATTCTTCCTTATTCATTTATATTCTGTCTCTTTTAAGGTTTAAAAGAGGGTCTTACTGTGCATCTCAATTAGTCTGGAACTTAATGTAGTTTGGAAATCAGTATGTAATCAAGGCTAGATTCAAACTGGTGATGCTCCTGCTTCAGACTCTCAAGTGCTGGGATTACAGGCATGCGCCACGACCACTGGCTTATATGGTGCTGGAGACTGAACAAAGACAGAGCTTTGTGCATCCTAGCCAAGCATTTTTATCAACTGAGCTATGTCCCCAGACCCAAGGCCCGCTTCATGAGTCAAGAACACATGCAGGATATCACATTTTGTCATTATCAGTCCCTTAACTTGCAGAAGATGACAGCTTCTCAGACTTTTCTGACTTTATGATCTTGAATGAGTGTGTGTGTGGTGTTGGTTTGTATTAAGTATGCAAGTTCAAGGTACACCTGTCTATATGTAAGCATGTGAGGACTAGAAGCAGACATCACTTATCTTCTCTGTTGTTCGCCACTATCCCATCTCAAAAATAAATGAGCCAGGCGGTGGCGGTGCACACCTTTAATCCCAGCACTTGGGAGGCAGAGCCAGGCAGATCTCTGTGAGTTCAAGGCCAGCCTGGTCGACAGAGCAAGATCCAGGACAGGCACCAAGACTATACAGAGAAACCTTATCTCAAAAAACAAACAAACAAACAAACAAACAAAAAACCCAACCAAACAAAAAAGATATTTTACAGAATGTCTTCCAATTAGGGTCTGACATATTTTCCTTCCTGTCAGATTGGAATGATGGATTTAGATTAAGAATGCCACCAAGATAAAGGGTCATCTGAAGGAATGGTACCAGTGTGACTTGCTTTACAAAGTTTCTCCAGGACAGTTCTGCTCCCCATCCAAGTCCAACTAAGTGTGGAGATTAGAGGACAACTTGCAGGAATCGGTTCTCTGTTTCCATCACATGGGTTCTGGGGATATAACTAGGACACCGGCTTGGCAGTAAGCACCTTTACCTGTAAGCCAGTGGTTCTCAACCTGTGAGCCAAGACCCCTTTGAGAGTTGAAGGACCTTTTCACAAGGGTCCCCTAACACCACCGGAAAACACAGACATTTACATTATGATTCATAACAGTAGCAAAATTACAGTTATGAGATAGCAATGAAAACAACTTTATGGTTGGGGGTCACCACAACACGAGGAACTGTATTAAAGGGTTGCAGTACGAGGAAGCGTGAGAACCACTGTGCTAAGTCATCTGACCAACCCAGGTTTTTCTTAAACATTGTATTACTTTTCAGGTGTAGTGGGGTATTCCTTTAATCCCAGCATTCAAGAGGCAGAGAAAGGTGGAACTCTGTCTGAGTTCAAGGCCAGCCTGGTCTTTAAAGAGTTTTAGGATAGCCAGGGCTACACAGAAAAACTGTCTCAAAAAAACAAAAAACAACTTCCCCCACAAAAATATGTATGCATATGCATACTATTTTTACTTATGTGTTTTATGTATGTGGGTTTGCGTGTGCTAGGCACCTAAGTTAGTTCTCTCCTTCTACTGTGTGGGCCCCAAGTATGGAATTCAGGTCATCAAGCTTTGTGGCAAGCACCTTTACTGATCTATCTTGCCAGCCATAAACTGGCAGGTTGACCTTTTTATTTATTATTTTATCTATTAAGCTAACATTAACTATTGTATTTTTTGTTTGTTTGCATGATTTTTTGAAACAGGGTTTTTTTCTGTGTAGCCCTGGCTGTCCTGGAATTTGCTCTGTAGACCAGGCTGGGATCATACGCAAACAGAGCTCCATCTGCCTCTGCCTCCCTAAAAGTGTGTACCACTACACCTGGCCCTTAACTATTGTAAACAATAGACCAATTGGTAATATGTTTTAGTTCTTTAGAACCAATAAACATAAATATAGTACTCAAATAAACCTATCACTTGTTAGTAGATATAATGGTAACCTGGTAACTTAGGTTAAGACCGTCTTACAGGACTCGATAGAGTGCTTGCAGAGCATGGGCAAGACTATAGGTTTAAGTGTTAATACTACAAAAAACAAAAACAAAGGAAGGAAGGGAGGAGAAGAATAGAGAGATAGGAAAAAAGAAAATGATATATTTTCCCCAACTCTGAAGGCTGGAGTATCAAAGATAAAAGCTCAGGCTGGGTAGATTCAGTCAGTGTCTGGTAATTCTCCCTGATCCACAGACAGAAATTTCCCACTATGTTCTCACATGGTGGAAGGTGTACACAATCTCTCTGGATCTCCATTGTAAAACCACTAATCCCAACCATATGGCTTCAAGATCTCCCAAAGGCCACCTTAGTGGCTATGTTTCTTCAGATGAATTTGGGATGATGAAGTAAGAGGTACATGCCATGATCTACTGCACTGAAGGAAGAACATTACTGGCAGAGTTAACAGCAAATATCCCAAGACAGGTGAGTATTTCCTAAGAACAAGAAGGCCAAAAAGTAGCTAAATCAGACAAACAGAGTATCCAATGGGGTGTCGTATACTATAATATAGGATATAATAAGCCCATAAAGACTTTGGTGTTGATTCTGAATACGACATGAAGCCATTGAAGCACTTTATCCAGGAATGACATGATCCAACTGAACATTTTCACAGGTTTACACCTGCTGCCGTAAGAGAAAAGAATAATCAGGAAGAAACTATAGTTACCCAAGAGTAATGAGTTTGCTTGTAGCTTAATAGCAGCCTTGATCAGGTTAGTAACGAATGAGGTCGAGAGACTTGGTCAGATTCTGGATATATTCTGAAAGTAGACTCAATGCTGATAAAACAAACAAACAAACAAACAAACAAAAACAAAAAAGAATGGATACATTAAAAAAAAAACTTAGGTAAATGATGGACAGGGCTGAAGAGCCATTTATTGAGGTAGAGAAGACAGTGAAAAGAACATCATAAAGGAAGGATCAGGAATTCAGCTTAAGACACAGGAAGTTTGGAATGTCTATTAGACACGAAGACTGAAGAAAAAGATCTTCAAGTATTAATTAACAAGTAGCATATTAAATCATAAGATGGGCTAGCATAAACAGAAAAGTTCTGTGAAGTGGAACTGGAGCATCTGTTTATAACTGAGGAAAATTTAAAAATAAATAAATAAATAAAGGGACTGGAGAGATGGATCAGTGGTAAGAGCTCCAGGGTAAGTTCCTAGTACCCACATGGCATCTCACAACTGTGCATAACTACAGTTTCAGGGGATCTGATGCCGTCTTCTGATCTCTGACGGCAGTAGACATACATGTAATACACAGATGTACATGCAGGCAAAATATCCATGCAAATAAAAAAATACTTTTTTTTTTTGAGATAGGGTCTATTATGTAGTTCTAACTGGAACTCACTACTTAGACCAGGCTGGCCTTAAACTCACAGAGATCTGCCTGCCTCTTCCTCCAAGTGCCGGGATTAAAGTTGGGTGCCAGCATAAAACATTTTTTTTTTTTAATTAAAAAATAAAAGAACTAAAGTTGGGCATGGTGACATATGCCTTTAATCCTAGCACTCAGGAGTCAGAGGCAGGTGGATCTCTGTGAGTATGAGGCCAGTCTGGTCTACATAATGAGACCCTGTCTTTAAAAAAAGTGAGTTTTACCAGAGTATGGTAGTGTACATGCCTGTAATCCTAGCAATTAGGAGGATCAGGAGTTCAAGACCAGCTTTTAGTTGGGAGGCTAGCCTGAGCTAAGAGACCCACCCTGCTGTCTCAACCACCCTAAAACCAAAGTTATATCCCATAAACTACATAAAACAAACTAGAAAAGGAGTCAGAAGAGGAATCATGAGAGAAATCTGTGGTGTCATGGAAAACAAACCTAAAACATGTCAAGAAGAGGGTGATTGATTATGCTCTTGAGAGGGCATGTAAGAAGGATGACTCAGAGTGACCACTGGATTCCACAATGTGGAAAATGGCCAGTTAACTTGACCAGAAGTCAGTGAAGCAAAAAACAAAACAAAACAAAAAACACCTGGCGTAGGAACTATGTGACCCAAACTAAGATTTTCAATTTTAACTGATCCTGAATTTAAGGGGTGACTAAACCATTTTTAGCACAAGTTGCTTCAAATCCTAAACAGAAGCAGTATATATGTGTATGAGTAAGAGAACTGAGCCTTAAATTCCTTGACTCTAGACCATCTACCAACTTCACTTTTGCTAACCTTGAGTACATGGTTTAATTTCTCTAGGTCTGTGTCCCAACCTGGGGTGTGTGTGTGTGTGTGTGTGTGTGTGTGTGTGTATTATTGTTACCCGACTCACAAATAAATATAACACAAATCTTTCTTCTATTGAATATAGCCTCCAAACAGATAGCCTATGTTGCATATCTATCTCCCTATCTCCCAGAGTTCCTTTCAAGCTGGGCGGTGGTGGTCGCACTTGGGAGGCAGAGCCAGGCAGATCTCTCTGAGTTTGAGGCCAGCCTGGTCTACAGAGCGAGTGAGATCCAGGACAGGCACCAAAACTACACAGAGAAACCCTGTCTAGAAACAAACACAAGGGTTGGGGATTTAGCTCAGTGGTAGAGCACTTGCCTAGCAAGCGCAAGGCCCTGGGTTCAATCCTCAGCTCAAAAAAACCCAAAACCCAAAACCCAGAGTTTCTTTCAAAGAGCTGTAACATGCTCGGCTGTTCAATTGTTACACAAGGGCATGACTTAAACCCTAAGGTAATAGGCAAAGGTAATAGGCAAAAGGTATCCGAAATATTAGCCAGCTCTGATTGGCATACACCTGTAATCCCAGCTGCTTGAGGCAGAGGCTGGAGGACTGAAGATCTGAGGACAGCCTGGGCTATGAGTGAGTTCAGGAACAGTCTGGGTGAGACCCTGACTAAAAATAAGATATACAAAGATAGCTGGAGATGTAGCCTAGTGGCAGCATCCTTGCCTAGTACTCACTGAGTCCTAGATTCAATTTCCAGTTGGGCAAAGATCCCTGTTATCAAGTATTTCTACCTTAAATGTAAACCAAAAACAATGTTCATTGTTGAAATACTTTGATATAACAGGACAAAAAGGGTTCTGTATTAATTTCGCTTGAGAAGTTTTCCAGAATACCCTTCCATTTATCCCGAAGGGCAAGCTGCCAATGAGGAATGTGCCAAGTGCCAACATGTACCCTTCCTGGTTATGTTATGAAGATGCCTTTACAGGAAGTAGTAAGTCAGTTAACGTAAGAAAAGAGGTAAGGATAGTCCTTGAAATCATCACCATCTACCACAAGATGATCCACCTGCTAATGATTAACCTTCCCTAAGTGAAAATCTTACACAGCAGTTAAAGAAGCTCTCTCTGAGCCAGGTGTGGTAGCACATACCTTTATCCCAGCACTCAAGAGACAGGTGGATATCTATGAGTTCAAGGCCAGCCTGGTCTACATCGAGTTCAGGATAGCCAGGGGATACACAGTAAAACCCTGTCTCCAACAACAGAGGTTCTTTTTGGAGCTGCAACAGCAGAGTCATATGTCTTCCATAAGTCACAGATATACAATAAAAAAAGATTTCCACGGGCAATGGTGGCACACGCCTTTAATTCCAGCACTCGGGAAGCAAAGCCAGGCGGATCTCTGTGAGTTTGAGGCCAGCCTGGTCTACAGAGAGAGCTCCAGGACAGGCACCAAAACTATACAGAGAAACCCTGTCTCGAAAAACCAAAAACAAACAAACAAACAAAAAACAACTTAAAAAAAGGATAGATTTCCACGATGCAAATAGGAACAATAGTGTTATAGCTTAAACTGAGTTAGCATTTTCATATCTTTCAAAACATTTACAATAACCCATAATCTAAAACAACTGTAGAATTATATTGTTATAAATGAATTAGAATAAAAGCAAGGCAAGTCAGGTGGTGGTGCATGCCTTTAATCCCAGCACTTGGGAGGCAGAGGCAGGTGGATCTCAGTGAGTTTCAGGCCAGCCTGGTCTACAAAATGAGTTCCAGGACAGCCAGGACTGTTACACAGAGAAACCCTGTCTCAAAAAACCAAAAAAAAAAAAAAAAAGCAACACCTTTTCTTGAAGTAAGGTCTCAATATGTAGCCCTGGCTGGTCTGGAACTCACAAAAGGCCACCTATCTTTGCCTCCAAGTGCTGGGATTAAAGATGTGTAGATCACACCTGGCCAGAAAGTTATTTGAAAACAAAAATATTTTTTTTTTAAATTTTCTTTTTGCAGTACTGGAAATTGAACCCACAGTTTAGAACATCCCAGGCAAACACTCTGTCCTTTATGTTTTAAAAGTCTGTAAAATTTAGAAGGCTGAACTCATTAACCATAAAGCTGAACACAACACTGGGTACACATGATTACTACACATACTCACTAACAAAATTTACTTGGAGCCAATGTAATTCTGCCCAGAACTAGGAAATGGTCAATTCTAAGACTATAACTACTTTAAACTAGAGAAGTGTCTTTCAACAGAAATACTGCTTGGCTCAAACAAAACTGATAAACAACTTTCTCTTTTCTCTAATGATATGTCACTAATTCCTTCATTACCAAACTTCACTTCACAAGTGCTTGCAACACTCACCTGAGTGGAACAGGTGACTGGCGTATCATGAGGAACAATTTCCTCACAGCTGAATTAACAAAAGCAACACTATTCCTGCTATGGTTTTCAGACCATCTCTAAAATACTAAAAAGCAAAAAAAAGGGTTCAACACAAAAGCAGTGCAAAGGATAAATGAACAACAATAAAAAAATAAAAACAATGAAAGTCTTACCCTAGACTTTGTAAAGAACCACCTGGAGATTAAAGTTAGGGTTAAGGTGCATCCATTAAATTTATGTTGGCAAGTACTTTTATATGAGCTGAGTAGTTAAATCACTTAGAAACTTGGCTTCAATAGAAAACAGCATTCAAGGAAACCTTTTCTTTCCCAGGAATAACAAAAATAATAAAGTCAGGGGGTGTTCGTAGACTATTCTGACATGACCATTCTTGCTATCTCTTACACATGTCTGCTGTGACAAGCAGTTTATAATGTATCCTAACTATATTTACTATGGCCAGAATGCTACAGAAAATATTTAAGCATACTGATACTATGCCAAGCCACCTAAGAAACAAGTTGCACCCCTCCTTGTTGTTGTTGTTTTGTTTTTCGAGATAGGGTCTCTGTATTTAGCTTTGGCAGGCTAGGATTTGATATGTACATCAGGTTAACCTTGAATGCACAGAGAATTGCTTGTCTCTACCTTCTAAGTGCTGGGATTAAAGACAAAGCCACTATGTCTAGCTGTTAAAACTTCTTATTTTTGTTGTTGGGCTGTGGTGGCACACACCTTTGATCCCAGCACTTTGGAGGCAGAGCCAGGCAGATCTCTGTGAGTTTGAGGCCAGCTTGGGCTATAGCGTGAGATCCAGGATAGGCACCAAAACTACACAGAGAAACCCTGTCTCAGAAAAAAAAAAAATAATAATAATAAGTTTTTTTTTTTAAATGGCTGGGGAGAGGGCTGGAGAAATGGATCAGCAGTTAAGAGCACATAAGCACATATTGCTTTTGAGAACTGGAGTTCAGTTCCCAGCATTCACACTGGATGGTTCACAACCACATGTAATTCTAGTTCTAGGTGGATCTGACACCTCTGGCCTCTATGGGAACCTGTACTTGTATATACATAACTACACACATACACATAATTAAAATTTAAAAATATGTATTTACAAAAGTAGCTGGGCCACTTGGGAGTAAGAGGCAGGTGGATCTCTGTAAGTTGGAGGCTAGCCTGATCTACAGAGAGTTCCAGGACAGTCAGGGCTGTTACACAGAGAAACCCTGACTTGAAAAAAAACAACAACAAAACAAAAACAAAAAGTCTGGGAATACATAGCTCACTGGTGGACTGTGTGTCTAGCACAGGCCAGCTCCTGCTTTCACACCTTGGTAGTATTGGAAAAACAACAATAATAATTTTCTTTTATTGTTTAGGAAGATTGAGATTTTTTTCACTTGTAATTCAACTATTATTCTATATGCAGATAATTTGTAACTTGCAGATGCATCAAGTATTAGATATTGTTAATAAAAATCAGTTTTGAAGTAGTTTGCTTTTAAAGACACAAAGCAAAAGCATCTAGTTCACACTGCTGATTTGTATTTTATCCCTTCAGATTAATCTCTATTCTTTGCTAACATTCACTTATGGGCAAAGCCCTTTCTGTTTCTGCTTAATTTTCATACCAACTACAATTTTAATGGGGTGTAAACTAAGACACAGCCCTCACACAAGAACAACAGTTATTAAGAGGTAAACCCAAAGGTGGGGGTGGCCCACGCCTTTAGCCTCAGCACTCCAGAGGCAGGCGAATCTCTGTGAACTTGAAGCCAGCCTAGTCTACAGAGCCGAGTTCCAGAACAGCCAGAGATGTTAAACAGAGAAACCCTGTCTCAAAAAACAAACAACAAAAGGTTAAAACAAAATATTTTTCAACTGTCCAAGCTATTATTTGAGCTAATTTCATAAAGAGAAATGTAGCTTTATTTTGACATCATGATTTTCAGGAAAGTAGTTTCTAGCAAACTGAAATTTCAGTATCATTAGGTATTAAAAACATATGTGTGTATATATATATATATATATATATACACACACACACACACACACACACACACACACACACACACTTGCATTTTTCTGATGCACCAAGGAAGCCAATCGATGACAATGCATTAAAAGAATAAAAATGTGGATTCTTGCTAGGTATGGTGACCTGCACACATAGCCCCAGTAGAGGCTGAGGCAGAATCATCTTGCATTCAAGGCCAGCCTGAGCCACTTTTGTCTTAAATTTTTTTTTCACCATTTGATCATAATCAGGACTAAAATTTTAATTCCCTGGCTGCTAGCTAGAATGATTCCTCAATACTTAAGTTCTGATCTTGAGCACAAATGGCCAACTTCTAAAACCTAGATCTTTATCAGAAATTTGGAAATTAAGAATAGGAAGAGGCCAACATAACAGTTAAGTAGTGATGTAATTAAAGCCAAGGGACCAAGTTGCTAAGTTATAGAAAGCCACTGTTCATTTGGAAGTTAGCCCAGAACACAAAAATTTGGAGGAGAAATGCTGGCAGTTTAAACAGAACCAGGGTTCCAAATATGCTGCCTCATTCCTTTATCTGCAGAAGCTTCCTCCCATACCGTTTACCCAAATGGCTACAACCACCCTGGAGAATCCGGCAGGGCAACAAAGGTCTCAGGCAGGTGGAAAACCAGTATTAGGAAACACAAGAGAATATATTTGCTGCTACGATCAGGAATATTGTATTCATTAGGAAGACCAACGCAAGAGTACGTTGGAGATAACAAAGCATTTTTTAAACCTCTCAAAATTCTTCCTTTGACAAATCGCATTTTTTTCGCCAAAGACTCCGTTCCTTTAAGAACCACCACCTGCCAGCGGGCTTATTTTTCAAGAAGGCATCTGCACTGCAGCTCTCTGCACAGGGGAGCTTGCTTGTCAGCTCCCACCAGCAGGCAGACATGTATACAATAGAAACTAAAGGAGGCCGGCAGCGTCCCTCCCAGGCTTTTCACAGACAAGAGAAGGGGGTCCAACCAGCCCAGGCTTTGTCTGAGTTTTCTCCTCTGTTCCCTGCAGTAAACGTTCCCTTTTGCTATACTGCTATCGAGAATAGGCCATCGAAAACATGAAATCAAAACATGGTGATGGCTTGGCATAACTATTTATTATCTTCTAGAATATAGCAACTGATTGCGTGTCCCCACCCCCACGGTGCGCCTGGGAAGAGCCGGCTGTATTGCAGATGCAGCCAAGGATCCATCTTGGACTATCGGTAGCTCCCTCCCAAATCTTCCTGTGCTATTCTCTCATCACGCCTCCTCTACCTCAGATAAATCTGGCATTCAGTTTAGCCCAAAACAGTAATAGAACTTCCTGATCCCGGCAAGCAAAAAAAAAAAAAAAAAAATTTTTTTGGAGGACTATCACCCATGTGAGAGCGTGTTAACACCTGTCTGCAAACCTGCAACGCCATCCCTTCCACCACCACTCAAAATCCTAACATCATTTCTCCTACGACCCACCTGTCACAATCCTCTGAAGCTAGCTAATCCTCCACTAAGTCAGCCCCCCCTCCCCGCCCCCCGCCCCGTTCCACCCCAGGGCTCTCCGGCCTCCCGAACACGATCCATTCGGTTCACCGAGCCTTTCTCCGTTTCCAGCCCACGACCGTGTCCTCACCTGCAGGGAGTCAGCATCAACGCCCACTCTCTAGACCACCTCCCCGCCCCCCAACCTGTTTCTTCACACCCCGTTATTTCCTCACCGCGGCTCGGCCCTTCGCTCCCCTCCCCCTTTGCCTGTTCCTCAAATGCCCGCCTAGGGGGCTGAAGCCGCCCGCCGCCCGCCGCCCGGGTAGGGCCCCCGCCCCCGCCCCCGCCCGGAGACCCGGCTGCTCGCGCACCCCAGGGACCGAGCTCCCCGCGCGCCTCACCTGCACACGAGGAGCCGCAGCTCTTCGCCCCCAGGGCGGGGCAGGCTCCGGGGCTCCCGCCGCTGCCGAGCGCGGACGGCTCGGCCCCGGAGGACGACGAGGAGATTGACGGGGACTGAGTGGCCGCCGACGACTCCGCCATGGCTGTACGAGCAAGGGCGGGAGAGGGGTGAAGCGAGACGTGGGGCAGGAGAGCGGGAGGGCACACAGAATAATCCGGCAGCTGGCTCCCCGAAGTACCCGGCGCAGGGTGCTCCGAAGACCGACTCCGACAGACTGACTGACTCAGCCCAGCTCCGCGGGGAGAGGTGTACGAGCGCGCAGGCGCACAAAGAACCCGAGGACGCGCGGGCGGCGGCCTCGGAGGCGCGCAGCGACACAATGCGCAGGCGCAAGAACTGTCCCTCTGCGCTCCCGCAGGAAAAGACGCAGCGTGACCGGCCCCGCGGGTGGGGCGAGCCCCTGGAGGGTGTGTGTGTGTGTGTGTGTTGGGGAGGAGGGGGGGATAGGAGGGTGTAGAAACCTGACTTAAGGGACCTGGCTAAGCACCAGAACCCACCGATCACTGCAGCCCCGGCTGCCGATTAGTAATGCCCTGTTTCCTGCCCACCCCCTGGTTCTTTATGTGAATGTTTTCTAGTTGGCAGATTACGTTTTAACGATCGAGGTTTCTTTGTGCTTCCATACACTACAAATGAATTTTTAATCATAAATTCTAGTTGATGTCTTCTGCCAGTGACTCCAAAGAAAAGTGAAAGCCACAATATAGAGAGACCCCCCTCTGTAATGTGCTTTTTGAGTTATCTGGCGGTGTCGTAATATCGCCTCACCGAGGCAGACATGGCACAGTCCCACGTTTGATAGGTGGAGAGAAATGCTAAACTATTACTCATTCCAATCACATTGCAATGCAGTCTCAGAATCAGCTTCATATTTTTATCTTGTTTTTCTTCTCAAAGAGGGCTTCAGGTTGCCTTTTCTCTGAATAGGTTCTGAGCTGGAAAAGACATACTTTGGAAGGGGAAAAAAGCTTCTGAGGAAAGGAAAACCAGGAGATAACATCTTGGTTGTGACTGGGAGGGCATAAAATGAGGTATTAAAAAGGAGATACAGATATACATTACTGAATTTTATTCATGTCCTAAGGTGAGTCCTCAAACGAAAACATATTTGAAACTGGACATTAGTTTATATAGGACCTTTTTTCTTCGATCTTCTGGGCTGGCTTGCTAAATTCAAAGCCTCCCTATATCTAGTCAAAATTTTTGAAAGTACATAATAATGATGAAAATCAAAACTGTGGGATTTGATGTTGCTAAGCAGCAATCGATGACCCAAAGTGCAATTGCAGGGTCAGCAAATCCTGTAAAGGTGCAAGCTCATGGGGCGCTAGACAAGCAGGCTGCTGCAGAGGGGGAAAGCCACCTGACCAGTGGAAATCTTAGAACAAGCTGGGGACCTCATCTGTCCTAGACAGTTTTTTAAGGTCAGCATCCTGGTTGTTGCCAATGCTTCAAAAAACGCCCAGAATATTTTCCAAAATAACTATGGAAAATATCTTACTCCGGCACACAACGACATCAATTAATAATGCAGCAAACTGACGGGCAGTAGTGGTACACGCTTTTAATTCCTTTTAATTCTAGCATTCTAGAGGCAAAGGTCAGTGGATCTCAGAGTTCGAGGCCAGTCCCTGGTCTATAGAGAGAGTTCCAGGATAGCCAGGGCTAGAGAGAGAGAGAGAGAGAGAGAGAGAGAGAGAGAGAGAGAGAGAGAGAGAGAGAGAGAGAGAGAGAGAGAGAGAGAGAGAGAGAGAGAAGGGAAAGGGGGAGGGGGGGAGGGAGGGAGGGAGGAAAAGAGGGGGAGGGGAGGGGGGGGGGGGAGGGGGAGGGGGAGAGGGAGAGGGAGAGGGAGAGGGAGAGGGAGAGGGAGGGAGAGAGAATGCCTTCATAAGATCATGCTGTATGGCATTTTCTTAATTAGTGATTGATTGGGGAGGGCCCAGCCTATTGCGGGCGGAGCTATCCCTGGCCTGGAGATCTTGAGTTCTATAAGAAAACCGCTCTGAGCAAGCTAGAGGGAGCAAGTCAGTGAGGAGCACCTCTTCATAGCCTCTGCATCAGCTCCTGCCTTCAGATTCCTACCCTGCTGGAGTTTCTGTCCTGACTTCCTTTGATGGTGAACATTGATACAGAAGTGAAAGCAGAATAAAACCTTTTCTCCCCCAACTTGCTCTTTGGTCATGGTGTTTTGTTGCAGCAATAGAAACCCTAACTAAGACAAACTGGTACCAGCACAGTGGGGTATTGCTGTGACAGACCTGACCATGTTTTTTGGGGAACATTGTCAAAGGACTTTGAAACTTTGGGCTAGAAAAGCCATTGAGTGTTGAGAGTTCAGTGGAATAATCTGTATGAGTTTGGAAGATAAGCATACTGGGAGTGCTGGGCGATGGTGGCACACACCTTTAATCCCAGCACTCAGGAGGCAGAGGCAGGTGGATCTCTGTGAATTCGAGGCCAGCCTGGTCTACAGAGCGAGCTCCAGGACAGCCATGGCTACACAGAGAACCCTGTCTCAAAAAAAAATAAAACAAAACAAACAAAAAGACTGTTGAGAGCAGTGCGGATGATGGAGGCCTGACTTGTGAAGTTTCAGAGGGATGCAATGACTTGACCAGGCCTTTAATGTGAAGAATCTGTGGTGTCTGGTCAGCTGGAGTTGACGAGTTGTCTGTGATTAACAAGAGACCAGAACCACTAAAGTAAAACCTTGGTTTGCTGGAACAATAGGTCAAAATAATCAGATGTGATTAAGAAAAGACCAGGTCACTGAGGTGAAGTCTTCTGGGAAGTGTTTCCTCAGAGTCAGCACACAGAATGCTGTGTTCCAGAAATGGTCAAGGTTGTACCTCTCGTGTGGCTGCTGAACTTGGTAGTATGAGTCACCCAGGTGGTACTGGGCATGAAGAGGTCATGGAGAGCCGCTGAGGCTTGGCACTATGTGGCAATGCTGGAGTCCCTGAAGAGAGCACAGGAGAGGTTATTGGTGAACGTGTAGCCTAGTTTCGGCAGAAGATTCCAGCATTTTGGAGATGCCAGTACCATGGGATAGCCAAGAAGGGCAGCAGTTGTGGAATGGAGCCACCTGGAGCCTAGAAGACAAGCTGTGTGTGCTGCAGAGGGCAGAACTGGAAAAGTGACTCAAGCCCTTTGGAGGAGCCCAGGAGGTTGTGAGTGGATCCCAGACGCTGGATGCTGAGTTATTTACACTGAGTTTGGTTTTGCTTTGTTCAGATAGTTACTTTGCCCTATTTCTTCCCCTATTGAAGTATGAAAGTACTTATTTTTTTTATGTTACAGGAGCCCACAGTTGAAATACTTTACATTTTTTAAAAAAGGAAATTTTGGAGCTTTACATAGAATTTGGATTTTAAAAGAAACTGGATATTTTTTTAAAAGACTGAATTCTTAAAGTGTTTGGATTTGTAAGGCTGTGGGACTTTTTAAGTTAGTAAAATGTTTTGTATTGTGATGTTTATATTAATGTGTGATCTTGGGGATGAACAAGAAAAGAAAGGTTGTGACTTTACAGTGATTTGTTTTTTTTTTTTTCCCCGAGACAGGGTTTCTTTGTGTAGCTTTGCGCCTTTCCTGGAACTCACTTGGTAGACCAGGCTGGCCTCGAACTCACAGAGATCCGCCTGCCTCTGCCTCCCGAGTGCTGGGATTAAAGGCATGCTAGTGATTTGTTTATGTGTCAGGTTGACAAGGGATCAATTGTGCTGGATAGTTTTATGTCCTAAGATAACCAGGTGTGGTGACAATACCTGTTATCCCAGCATTCTGGAGGTTAAAGTAGAAGGATAGGAAGGGGACTTAAGGCCTTATCTTAGGGTTAACAGAAATTCAGTAAAAAGTTTTTAAGTGGGGAATGACTCAGAAGAAATTATTATAATAATAATATTATTATTATTGTTATTATTACACACACACACACACACACACACACACACACACACACACATGATTTTTTCAAGACAAGTTTCTTGGCTAGCCTGGAACTCTTTCTGTAGAACTCTCTCTATAGACCACGCTGGCCTCGAACTCGTAGAGATACTAAGAGTTGGGAATAAAGGTGTATACCACCACTGCCTGGCAGAAATTACCATTTTGAAGGTGGGTCTCACTGTATGGCCTTGGCTGGCCTGGACCTCACTATATATATACAAGATTGGCCTTGAACTCAAGGAGATCCAGTTGTTTCTGCCTTTTGAGTGTTGGAATTAAAGTTGCGTGCTATCACACCTGTCCTTACTATCACTCTTATTATTGTTATAGTGAGCATTGAACCCAGGGCAGCACGAATGCAGAGCAAATGTTCTACCACTGAGCCATGTCTCAGCTTTGTTATGAGATAGGGCCTTGCTATGAAACTCAGGCTGGGCTTGAATGTTCCATCCTGCTGCCCCTCTCCAACTCCTAAGTGGTAGAATTACAGGCACACAGCTCAGAGACTTTAAAAAATAAATTTTCTTGGATAAAGCACAGGGACAAATAGCCAAACGAATGGAAACAAATGAACTATGAACCAAAGGCTGAGGGGCCCCCAGCTGGATCAGGCCCTCTGAATAGGTAAGACAGTTGATTGACTTGATCTGTTTGGGAGGCATCTAGGCAGTGGTACCAGGTCCTGGGCTCATTGCATGAGTTGGCTGTTTGAAACCTGGGACTTATGCAGGGACGCCTGGCTCAGTCTGGGAGGAGGGGACTGGACCTGCTTGGACTGAGTCTATCAGGTCGATCTCAGTCCTCGGGGGAGTCTTTGCCTTGTAGGAGATGGGAATGGGAGGTGGGTTGGGGGGAAGGGAAGGGGGGCAGGAAGGGGGAGAACAAGGGAATCTGTGGCTGTTATGTAGAACTGAATAGTATTGTAAAATAAAATAAAATAAAAAATATATATTTTCATGTATATGTGTGCACTTTTGTGAGTTCATGTGTAATACCACATGCATGTCTGTAGGGGCCAGAGGATGGCATTGCATCCCCTGAAAATGGAGTAGTGAGTGGTTTTGAGCTGCCATGTGTGTGCTGAGAATTGAATGTGGGGGTCCCCTGCAAGAGTGAATGTGCTCTTTCTTAACCACTGAGCCATCCCTGTAGACTAATAAATTTTTTTTTTAAATGAACATGTGGTATTTGTTTTTTCTGTGACTAATTTATTTTACTCAACATAATGACTGTCAGTTCCTGAATGTTGCTGCATATCACAGGATTTCCTTTTTTCATTCCAGAATTATATTTTATTGTGCATATATACGACATTTCCCTTATCCATTCATTCACTGATAGACATGGTACTTGCCATGTCCAGGCATTATTAGCGATATACACTTGGATGTACAAATTCTTCACGTGACTGACAGTCCAGCAGGTTTGCCCAGCATTAGCATAATCACGTGAGTGAGAGGATGTGTACCACAATGCCCACATCACTAAATGATAGTTTTTCGGTCATTGACCAAAATGTCATTACGTGGTATGTGACTATATTGTAGTTTCTTTTATTTCTAACCTCCTCCACATCGCTACACATAGATAGGTAACCTTGGTTAAAATCATCATCTTTTTTTTTGCTTTCCCCTGAGACAGGGTTTCTCGGTGAAACAGTTCTAGCTGTCCTGGAACTCACTCTGTAGACCAGGCTGGCCTAGGACTCACAGAGATTCCCCTGCCTCTGCCTCCCCAGTGTTGGGATGAAAGGCGTGCGCCACCACCGCCCGGCTGGTTAAAATCTTCTATAAGCAACAATAAGTGTGGCAAATCTACACCTACATCTACCTTTTAAAAAAAGCCCAGGCCAGCCTGAGCTACAGAGTGAATTCTAGGAAAGGCTCCAAAGCTACACAAACAAATTGTTATTATTTTTTTATTTTCTCAAGACAGGGTCTCATTATATAGCTCTGACTGTCCTGGAATCATTATATAGACCAAGCTGGCCTCAAATTCACACATCAGCCTGTCTCTGCCTCCCAAGTGCTGAGATTAAAGATATTCACCACCACATCCAGCTTTGAAAGTCTTTTTCAAAAAAGGGAGGTATGTGCATGTGAGTACAGGAGTCCTCATAGGCCAGAGGCATTGTATCCTGTGGAGCTGGAGTTACCTGAGTGGTGCTGGAAACCAAACTTGGGACTTCTAGAAGAGCTGTAAATGCTCTTAACCACTGAGCCTTCTCTTCTGCCTTGCACACCCACTTTTTGTTGTTTGAGATAGGGTCTTTCTACATTGCCCAGACAGTCCTGGAACTCACTTCGTAGACCAGGCTGGCCCCCCAAGTCAGAGATCCTCCTTCCTCTTCCTCAATAAAATTATAAGCATGAACCACCACACCTGGCCCATATCTTCCTTTCTTTTTTCTTTCTTCCTTTTTTTTTTTTTTTTCCTGAGACAGGGTTTCTCTGTGTAGCCTTGGGCCTTTCCTGGAACTCACTCTGGAGCCTAGGCTGGCCTCAAACTGATACAGAGTTTCTCTGTATAGTCCTGACTGTCCTGGAACTAGCTCTGTAGACTACTAGGCTGGCCTGGAACTCACAGAGATCTGATTGCCTTTGTCTCCCGAATGCTAGGATTAAAGGTGTGCCACCACTGCCCAGCTGAGGTAGGATCACTCTTAATGTCCCTGACACTTTGCCAGCTACCAGCTACTCCTAGCCAGTGGTTCTGTGAGCTTCTCTTATCTCTCCCATCAACCCACAGGAGGGCTGGGATTACCAAATGCAACTTTTTTCTGTGGGTCCCTGGGTTTCATTTGAACTCAGGTCATCAGACTTTCTAAGCAAATGCTTTTGCCAGCTGAGCCACGCCCTTCCTTTTTAAAGAGACGAAGTCTCTCTGTTGACTGGCCTCAAATCACCTTCTTGCTTTAGCTTCCTCAGTATTTGGGACTTCAGGTTTTTTCTTTTTCTTTTTGTTGCAAGGACTAATTCAGCTTTATAACACACCATGAAGTGGAGTTGACTATTGTAACCAAATCATCACCCTATTTAGTTTTTGAAACAGAGTCTCACTCTGAAGTCCTCATTGTCTGCTGGAACTCAGAGTTCCACCTGCCTCTGCCTCCTGAGTTCTGGGATTAAAGGCATATGCCACCATGTGCTGTACAATAATCCTTCTGCACACTGTGTGAATATATGTCACTATGATTGTGAATATATGTCACTATGATTGATTTAATAAACAAGCCAATAGCTGAACAGGATAAAGGTGGGCAGGAAAGCCAAATTGAGAATGATGGATGAGGAAGAGTGGAGTCAGAGGAGTAGCCAGCCAGCTGCAGTCCGAGTTGGACACACAAAATGAGATAGAGGTAAAAGTCATGAGCCTCAGGGCAGCACACAGATTAATAGAAATGGGTTTAGTTGTAAGAGCTAGTTAGTAACAAGCCTGAACTATCGGGCGAGCATTTATAATTAATATAAGCCTCAGTGTGTTTATTTGGGAGCTGATGGCAGGACAGAAACTTCTGCCTACAACCATGCCCAACACTCATCACTCTACTATATAAACAAGAAAATTAGGATGCCAATATCTATCTTATTTTGTGATAGTTGGGAATCAAACTCAGGACCTTCTACATGTTAAACATGTGCTCTACCACTAAGCTATCTCTTGAGCCCAGGCAGGCATTTTATCTTTGTGTTGATGGGATCCAAACTAGGGCTTTGAGCATGCTAGGCAAGTGTTTTACCACCAAGCTCCAACCCAAATCCAGGAGGTATTTAAATAATTTCCAGGCAGGTGCCATTGGTCCTGTAAGTAGGTGTAAGAGGCCAAATGGTGTCACTGTACCATCAATAGGGAATGATACTTAGCCGTTTAACCTCACAAGTCCATGAGTCTGTGGAAGACAGGAATGTGTCTTATGCAACATTACTACCTCTCACTGTGCTTGAAACATAACAAATGTCCTATTTTGGGAAAGCTTTGGAATCTTGAGTCATAGTAGATGTCATTTTGGATAACAATTTTGCTATTTTTATGCTTCATAAGTGCCTTGAGTATTTATGACTTTGTTTGGCTTTTCCAGAATGAATATAATCACCAGTTCTGGACTAACCGTATAGCAGTCATCAGGGACAAACACATCTCATTTACTCTAATACTTTGTGGGTATTAGAATTAGTTTGTAGCTGATGAAACAGATTCCGAGAGATTAAGTCACCTGAGTATGCACAGCTAGTGAGCATTAGTGCTAAAATGTAATGCCAGTCAGTCTGGCCCCAGATCCAATGGCCGTAACCGCTCAAAAACGTCTATCTATCCCCTGTCACCTTCTTCTAGAAAACCATAAGGAAAGGTCAACCTTCAGTCATATCGGGTGACTCAGTTCTAAAGGCAGGCTGCAATGGGAATCAATTTGGTGTTTTGAACTTCAGCTGTGTGTTTTTGTTTTGTTTTGTCTATGTAATTCTGGCTGGAACTTGATATGTAGACAAGGATGGCCTTGAACTCACATAGATTCACCTGTTTCTACCTCCCAAGTACTGGGATTAAAGGCCTATACCACTAGGCCTTCGATGTTTCATTTTTGGTCTTCCTGTTATAATGTAAATTCCAAATGGAAAATTTTGTTTGTTTTGAACAAAATAGCCACCACATCATTGTATTTGGAGTTTTCCTGTCCTGGGAGCTGCTTCCAAATCACCACACAGAGACTTATATAATTGTAAATGCTGGGTCAATAGCTCAGGCTTATTCCTATTTTCCTATATTCCTTATTTATGCTCTGCCATGTGGCAGTACCTTTATTAGCATGGCATGTTCATCTCCTGCTCCTCTGAGTCTGGCTGGCAATTCCTGACTCTACCCTTCTCTTTCCTGGCATTCTCATTTTGGCTTTCCTGCCTAACTTTATCCTGTTCAGCTATTGGCCAGTCAGCTTCTTTATCAAACCAGTCACAGCAACAAAACTTTACAGTGTACAAAAGGATTATTCCACAGCAGCATCAGTGCCTTAAACAGGCAGTAAGTAGAAAATAAAAAGGTTGTATTAATGAATGAAGGGGGTATACGTTACACTAACTGTTCACGAACTTTCTGCTTCTTTTAATATTACATACCTAATTCTGCTATGGAACATGATACCCTGTTTGATTTTAACAGCTTCTAATGAAAATGCACTTAATTCCAATCTGTTGGGCAGTGAACAGCAAGTGCTAGCATTAGATCTGTCCAAATACGACTTTGAAGCCAATAAGAGTACATCAGTTTCCCTCACACTTGGAAGAAGGTTTTGACTTTTGAAACAACATGGTAAAAATTGTAGATTTCAGGATTCTAAGTCACAGCTTAGTAACCAACCTCTACCAAAAGAATGCATATTTGATGGTGGTTTTCCAGGACAGCCAGGGCTACACAGAGAAACTCTCTTCCAAAAAACCAAAAAATAAATAAATACAAAAAAAATGTAAAACTCAAATCTGATAGTAAGAAGGCACTGGGAGAAATGTAGTGCAGGAGCCAGCAAGATGGCTCAGCAGTTAAAGACACTTACTCTGTATGCCTGACAACCCAAGTTTGATCCCCACACCCACATTAAAAAAAAAAAAAAAGATAGCCAGCCAGGTGGTGGCACACGCCTTCAATCCCAGCACTTGGGAAGCAGAGGCAGAAGAATCTCTGTGAGTTCGAGGCCAGCCTGGTCTATAGAGCAAGATCCGGGACAGGCTCCAAAGTTACACAGAGAAATCCTGCCTTGAAAAACAAAACAAAACAAAAGATATAGTGGCTTTCTCAGAATTCCTATAGCAAGATGGGAGTTAGAGACAGGGCAGTTTTCTGGAAGCTTTCAGAGTCAGTGAGTACCTCAAAAACAAGCTGGAGAGGCTGGAAGGATGGCTCAGCAGCTAAGAGTGCTTGCTCTTGTGCAGGACCCAAGTTTGGTTCCCAGCACCCATATTAGGTGGCTTACAAACACCTAAAACTCCAGCTCCAAGGAACAATACCTCTGGCCTCCATGGCTACTCACACTCATGTGTACATACAGGCATATAATAATTAAAAATAAATCTTAAAAAGGTAGAGAATCAACTTCTGAAAAGTTATCTTCTGACTTCTATGTGCACTGTGGCATATGTGTGCCTACATTCACACACACATACACCATAAAAATCATTAAAAGAAAAATATAGTTTAGCAAAGGGAAGTGGAGAATGATAGGCTATGTGGTGATTTTAAATTCTTTCACAATAATGCTTGCAATAACGACAAGTCATTGACCTTTGGCTCTTCTATGTGAGCATGTAACATAATGGGTTTGTGTCATGTCCTGGAGGTACTTACTGTCTTCTGAATTAAACTCTTCCACTGATGTTCGCTTTTAGTTTCTTGCTGGTTCAGGTTGGCCTGTGCTATGTGCTTTTCTTGGGAGATAGAAACAAAGGCCTATTCATCCTGGGGGGAGGGGCACTGACAGACCAAGGAAAGAATTCCATCCAAATCCAGCTTGGTGAACATTGAGTTTATTGGGGCTACTTATAGGTGCATGGGTGACTCAAAGGCGGTTACATCACCCACAAAGTTCCTTGGGCAATTTATGGGCAACTATACAAATTAAGAGTCTCTCCTGCGGCATGGATGACTCACAAAGATCTGCACCATTAAGGAGTTTCTTGGGCCACTTATGGGAACTACAGTAATGGAAGAGTCCCTCTTTCTGGTCAATTTTCCCCCTTGTATACAAGCTTGGGAGCAGTGGGGTCTCTGAGGAACTCATGATGGCTCCTGAATATGTACCTCCCCTCATGAGAGGACATTAATAGGCCTGGTTCAATGAAAGTCTCCTGTGGATGATCACAGCTGCTGATTCAAGACAGCAATGGTCATTTCCATCTTAGAGGAAACAACTACATGACATTCTAGAAGATCTAATCTGGGTCTTCAATCTAGAAGAGAGTATCCCAACAGTCTTGAGAGTTTGGTGTATGTGGGGGATCAGAACCGGGCAGGGCTGAAGAAGTGTAAATAGGACTTCTTTAGGTAGGCCAAGGTCTTTACTTCATCACCTCTGGCTTAATCACTTAGGAAGTCAAGACAGCTGAATGGCTTGGCAGGGTCTAGAGGTAGTTGGAGGGGAAGTTCTAGGCAGAAGGAAGAAAGTCGAAACATTTGCTGAACGAAAGAGAACGGTGAGGACAGGTGGTGGTGACTGGGGAGAAGATGGACAGCTACCTCCATCTGTTAGGAATCATTAGAACTCAGAAAACAGTATTCCTCAGTTTGAGGCAAATTGTATTTTCACAGTCATGTATGTGTCAAGTATGAATAAAAGCATTTTCCAACAACTTCGTTCTGTAAAGCAACTTTGAGACGGGCGGTGGTGGCCCATGGCTTTAATCCCAGCACCCGGGGCTGGGGCAGAGCCAGGCGGATTTCTGTGAGTTCAAGGCCAGCCTGGTCTACAGAGTGAGGTCCAGGCACCAAAACTACACAGAGAAACCCTGTCTCGAAAAACCAAAAAAAATAAAAAAATAAAAAATAAAAAGCAACTTTGAAACAAGGTCCTATACGCCTAAAGGTGAGTCATGGCTTAGAACAGAGAAACTCTAGCAGAGGTCACGCTAATGGTTTTTGTGTTTTGTGTTTGTTTTTTGACAGGCAAGTAGATGATCGTCCTCCCCGGGTCTCCTGGGTACTGAGATTACTAGTGTGCCACACGGAGCCTAACTTAGTAAGGTCTTACTTAACTATTGGTGATGATTCGTAAGACTTAGTCGAGGACAGGAATTGGGGGTGGTGATGATACTGGTAGTAATGAAGTCACGAGGGTCTGTCCTTGTGAAGTCAAAATCACTAAAGCGTCACGTCATCCCAGGTTGTGCCCTTCTTTCAGCCCACCACCTCGACAGCGAGGAACACCAAAGCCCACTAGACGGGCCGGGTCGGGGCTCCCGGCGGGAACCGGGTAGCCAAAGCCCGGCCCTGGTCTCCGCCTTAGCAGGGTCTCCGGAGAGTCCTCCTCATTCCCCCCAACCGTTTACAAGGCCTGCTGGGAGTTGTAGTTCAGCGGTAAGACGACTCACTCGGCCCCGCCCCCTCCTCCGTTTCCTCTTCGCCCCGGATGAGGGGGAGAAGCCTCGGGGACCGCGGGGGCCGGGCCCAGAGAGCGCCGGACTACAATTCCCGACGGGCCCGAGACTCCAGTACGCTAGCCTAAGTCCCGCGTCGTGATCCACGCCCCGGCGCACGCGCACCGAACGGTGGCGGGACTCGCCCGCGTGCGCTTTCCCGCCCTCGCCACGCCCTGCGCCGTCGGTCGGGCTTCCCCACCAGCTGTAGGCTCTGGCTCCGCGCGCTCCTCCTCCTCCTCGGTTTCACCCGGAGCCCAGGCCCCGCCTGCTCCCCTCCCCTAGGGCCTCCTCAGACCTCTCCTGTCTTCTTGCGCCTCTGCTCCTTCTGCTGAAGGCGGAGGCTCCATGTTGTCCCCTCAGCGAACCGCAGCGGTGTCCTCGAGAGGAGCAGGTGAGGCGTCCAACTTCTCCTGTACCCGCTCCGTGGTCACCCACGCCGCCTCCCAGTGCTTCGGCTCCGAGGTGACAACCCGTCCCTGCCGCCGCCCTTCCTCGTGCGGCTCCGCGGGGTTCCTCCGCTCCGAGTTCGGAGCCGGGGGCTCCCGGAGCGGGCAGCGACCTCAGCCGGGAGCCCCACGGCTTGGTGCGGGCCGCCCGGTGGTCTGGCCCGTCGAGCTCCGCCCCGTGCATGGCAGGGCGTGCCGGGCGGCGGCGCGCTCCGGAGCCGGGAAGCCGAGCCCAGAGACTGTCAGTCTTAACGGGCCGGGATCGGCGGGAAGGTAGATGCTTTACTGCTCAGGCTTCAAGTGCTGGAATGCTGCGGCGCGGCCTTGGAGTTGGAACGTTTTATTTTAATCGGAACGACCTTGAGGCACTGACAAGTATTAGTAAAGTTTGTTTTCCACCCGCGCTTGTCTCCATGTTAGGAGATAAAAGAACTTGCCTACATTGGTCGTTTTGTTTTGCAAGTTTTTTTTTTTTTGAGTAAGTTTGGGTTCTTGGACTCTTCCGAAGACATAACACGAGGTGGTAAAAGTACTGAGTGAAAACCAAATAGTCCCACCATAAATTCAGGGATGCGATTTCGCCTGTCATTTTACCTGGCACTATTCTTGTTTAATGGGTAAGCTCCCGAAACGATTGCAAGTTTCAATTGCGAAATCTGAAGGGGGGGGGGGAATCAATAGCAGTGTTTGAAGAATCTTTTAGCAAATCTCAGTCTTCAAATTTGAATATGAAGTGGAATGTTTTGTGAAAGGTGAAGAAAAAAAACTAACGGACTAAAACGGCGTGGTTGGAATTTTTGCTTTGGAAAAGTGTCAGGTATTTAGCATCCATACAAAGTGGCAAGTCAGTTTCTGTGCGGCTTTAACGTGAGTGAAGGAACGTTCGGTTGAAAAAAATTCCACACAATTAAGCATTAGGTCAGTACCAACATACTTTATTTGCAGTGGTTTACTGTCTCCTGTGATAGTCATAACAATAAGAAAAACAGGTAGGTGTGATTGTGTGCCAGAATAATTTTCTTCATGTTTAGTAAATAAGACCTGTTTGTTTTGTGATACTAGGGATTGAACTCAGGTCCTTGCATTTTTGTGCTTTTTGTGAGCTAGGGTTTTTAGTTTCTAGGGTTTTAGTTCCTAGAGCTTTTAGTTCCTAGGGTTGTTCAAAATGGGGTTTTAAAAAATAAAAAAAAAATTTTTTTTTGAGTTGGCATGATGATGCATGCCTGTAATCCTAGCCCTTGAGAGGCGGAGGCAGAACATGAGGAGTCAGAATTATGCTTGGCTACATAGTGAATTGAATTTGAGGGTCAGCCTGGGTTACATGAGACCTTTTCTCAAACTTCCACCCTCCAAAAATAAAAATTAAAGTTGGTTTTCTAAACAAAATTGTAGTTACTAATTAAAACAAAATAATGGAGCTGGGCTTGATGGCACATACCTATGATCTAGCACTCGGGAAGTTGAGGTAGGAGCATTTTGAGTTTCAGGTTTTTGTCCCAGTCAACCAAACAAAAATCCTAAAATGAATAATAGAGAATCATATGACATAAATATGAAGTTCATTCTTGCCTGTTCCTATGAGTAACTTAGATGGATGTGAACTTGTTTGAAAATTGATTTAGAATTTATTCATGATGGGCCAGCCTGATGGCTCATTATGTAAAGGCTTTTTTTTTTTTTTTTTTTACCATCCAAGCTTAACAACCAGAGTTTGATTCCTGGGACCCACACCACTCATGCAAGGAGAAAACTGATTCCTACAAGTTGTTCTTTGACCTCTACATGTGCACTGTACATGTGAACACACATTAAATAAATAAATAAATATAATAGAAAAGAAATAACTAGCATGCCTGTTAATCTTTTGTCTGGTATTTTGAGACAGTACCTCATGTAGCCTAGGCTTGCCTCCAGTTGAGGCCAGCCTTAAACTTCTGATCTGCTTCTACTTCATGTGATTGCAGACGTGCACCATTGCACCAGATGCTGTTAAAAGTTCCTTATGGTCTTGTGTTTCAGGTTGAGAAGTGTTAAAGTAACACAACTGCATTTTAAAATTTGAATTTTAAAACATTTTCCCTGGCTCTCTTACAGTCTAGAAGCATATTTAATGCTTAGGGGAAATAGTGGAGAGGAATAATGTAATTTAAAACAAATCCCAGTTGTTTAGAATTGTGGTTCGGTATTATCTAGGGACTTAAAGCCTGTAAATGCTTGGGTTAAATGAGTAGATTTAAAAAAGGACAAACAAAAAAAAACCTGGGTCTCTCACTGTGTAGCCATAGTTGGCTTGGAATGTGCTTTGTAGATGATGCTGGCCTTGAACTGACAGAGATCTGCCTCCCCTTCCAATTTTTTGAATCACCACCACAATAAGCATAACTCATAGATTATTATTTTATTCATTCAGGGACCAGGAAACAGTGAAAGAGAAAATCCACACGTTTCATTTTGCATGCTTATAAATAATCAAAGTTCCCTGTTGGTAGTTGTATACATTTGAATATTTTACTTGATAGAAAAATAAGCAGTTGTTAGCAATTAGTATAAGTTAAGTGATAGGCTTTACTCATATATAGCAAGTAAGCAAAAGATTGGAGTAAGGGCAGGGATACCCTGAAATGGTAAGTCTAAGCCAAGTAAATATTGCCAATTGAAGATATTCTTTTTTTTTTGGTGGGGGGACTTTTTTGAGACAGGGTTTTTCTGTATAGCTTTGTGCCTTTCCTAGAACTCACTTGGTAGCCCAGGCTGGCCTCGAACTCACCGAGATCCACCTGGCTCTGCCTCCCAAGTGCTGGGATTAAAGGCATGTGCCACCACTGCCCAGCCAAGATATTCTTGTTATTAGCATCTTCTCTCCAAAAAAGCCTTATTTTAAACTGGATATGGTGTCTCACACTTGTAGTTCTAATATTTGGGAGGTAAAGCAGAATTGCCGTGGACTTGATGTCACGCTGGACTACATAGTGAGTTTCAGGACATCATGAGTTACAGAGTAGTAAGACCCTCTCTCAAAAAAAACAAAAGGTAAGCTGGGCAGTGTTTGCCAATGCCTTTAATCCCAGCACTCTGGAGGCAGAGGCAGGCGGCTCTCTGTGAGTTCAAGGCCAGCCTGGTCTACAGAGTGAGTTCCAGGACAGCCAGGGCTGTTACACAGGGAAACCCTGTCTCAAAAAACCAAAAAGAAAAATAAAAGGCAAATGAAAACAACAAAAAGACCAAACCAGACTAAAACAAATCAAGAAAGGTTATTTAATTATAATTTGACTAATTAAAACCTTCAGGTTAGATTTCCTTTGTTTAGGAAAGAGGCAAGTATAATTACTATTGAATTTATCCTGTTAGAAAGTTGTTTTTTATCCCTGGGGCTGGAGAGATGATTGCCCCATGGTTAAGAGGAATTACTGCTTTTGCAGAAGACACATTTGACTACCAGCACCACATCCAGTCTGTACCTTTACAACTGTTTGTACGTTTTGCTTCAGGAGCTCAGTCACCATCTTCTGGTCTCCCTGGGCTCCTGCATGAATCTTCTGCTCATAAACTTGGGAAAGCACACATATATACACATAAAAATTTTTTTTTGAGACAGGATTTCTCTCTGTAACAGCCCCTGGCTGTCCTGGAACTTTCTTTGTAGATCAGGCTGACCTCAACTCGCAGAGATCCACTTGCCTCTGCCTCCTAAGGGCTATGATTAAAGGTGTGAGCCACCATTGCCCAGCCTGAATCTTTTTTTTTTTTTTTCAGTTAGAAATGATTATCATTGTTATTATTGTGTGTGCATGTATGATGGTTGTGTGTGGTTGATTATGGCCTGTGTGTGGAGGTCAGAGGACAACTTGGTACATTCAGTTCTCTGCTTCTGGGTTCCAGTGATGGAACTCAGGTCAGCAGACTTTTGAAGAAGCACCTTTACTTGCTGAGCCCTCTTGGCTGCTTGTTTTCTGAATCATAAATACTGTTCAGTCATACTTGGTTGTCATAAACCCATGAAACATTGACTTTCATGTCAACAGACAAAATGGTTTTGTTTAGCATCTTGTACTGAAGCACAAAGATTATCTATAGTAAATGAATTGGGAAAAAATTTTTTCTCCTAAACCCTTTAATTAGAATATACATTTCCCAGGGTTGGGGGATTTAGCTCAGTGGTAGGGCGCTTGCCTAGCAAGTGCAAGGCTCTGGGTTCGGTCCTCAGCTCTGAAAAAACAAAAAAAAGAATATACATTTCCCAAATATTCTGGTTGGTTGGTGTCTTAGTGTTTCTATTGCTGCGATGAAACACCATGATCAAAAAGCAAGTTGGGGAGAAAAGGGTTTATTTGGCTTACACTTCACCGTTGCTATTCATTACTGAATGGAGTCAGGACAGGAACTCAAACAGGAGGCAGGAGCTGATGCAGAGGCCATGGAGAGGTGCTGCTTACTGGCTTGCTTCCCATGGCTTGCTCAGCCTGCTTTCTTATAGAACCTAGGACTACCAGTCCAGGGATGGTACCACCCACTATGGGTTAGGCCGTCCCACACGGATCACTAATAGAGAAAATGTCTTACAGCAGGATCTTATGGAGTCATTTCCTCAACTGAGGCTCCTTCCTCTCTGATGACTCTAGCTTGTGTCAAGTTGACACATAGAACCAGCCAGTACAGTTGGATTTTCACACAACCTTTTCTATGTACCTACTGGCACACTTACTGCCGTAAGCCAAAGTGCGACATAGAAGCACTGAACTGCGTCCAGTGGTTGTGGAGTTAGGAGAGGGCTTTAAACTTCAAGTTCAGCAGACTTCCCTTTGTGATATTTTCTCTGGCTGTTTGAGTTGGGAACTTTAAGGACTGCCAGCAAAGACAAGGCATGGAGGTGGTATGCCTTTTTGTGTGTTGCTCTTGCCCTGCAGAGAATGTTATTTCAGAAGAGGACTGGAAAACTCAGGTCATAACTCCACCATGACTCATATAGTCTGCTTAGTAAAATGTGTCTGTAACTTTGGTTCCTGGGCTTTTCAGAATTCTCTGTACAGTGAGGATGAGTACTGAGGATGGTTCTAGCCTAGTAGTTCTTTTTTATTTTCATTTGTTTCTTTCTTTTTTTATTTTTATTTTATTTTTATTTTTTTTAAAGATTTTGCCTGCATGTATGTATGTACGCCATGTGCATGCCTGGTGCCTGCAGAGATCTGAAGAAGGCATCAGATATCCTAGAAATGGAGTTACTGACAGTTGTGAGCTACTGTGTGGGTGCTAGGAGCCAAACCAGTGTCTTCTGCAAGAGCAACAAGTGTCCATCCTAACTACTGAGCCATCTTTCTAGTTCCTCAGTGGTTCTTAACAGAAGATGATTTTTTTTGTTGTTATTCACATGTCTTTTAAAAATGTCTATAGGTGTTTTTGAATTGATACCACTAGTATGTGGTGGGTATAGACCAGGGATGCTGCTAAATATCACATAGTCCATAGGATCCCTTCTCCCCACAAAGGGTTATATGGCCATTAATGTCAATATTGCCAAGGTTGCCAAATTTTGATCTACATTAATTAATTAATTCATTAAATTAAAAATTTTTGAAGTAGCAATGGTAACTGCTTTAAATTAACCAGTTTTATTGAATACATCACTATTTGGATGGTTTTTTTTTTTTCATTTTTCTTTATTAAGAAAATTTCTACCCACTCCACATGCTATCCACAGGACCCCCCCCCCCCCATGGTATTCTTAAATATTTGAGAACCACTTAAACTTACCTATTATGGGGCTGGGCATGTACCATAGTTGGTAAAATACTTATCTAGCATGAATGGAGCCCTGATTTGTATCCCAGAATCCCATAAAACAGGACCAGTGATCCCAATATTCAGGAAGTGGATCCAGGAAGAACAGAAGTTCAAGGTCAGCCTGGGCTACATGATATTCTATCTTAGATCAGAAACCTTACTGGCTGTATGTGTGTGTCTTCTGTGTATTTGTAGTGCTTGGGATCAAATCCAGAGCCCTGTGCATGTTAGACAAGCACTCTACCTCTGAACCTAGTCCTCCCAGTAATGTTCTTATAGTTGAGCTTACTAGGTTTTGTGTATTCTTTTGTAAGATTGAAAAGGCTAGACATGATTAGTAGCTAACCTTATGCTGTGCTTTTTAAACAAGCCGAACTGTTTTTTTTTTTTTTAAGAGACAGGTCTCTCTATTATGTACCTCTGGTTGTCTTGGTATGTAGACCAGGCAGGCTGGCTTCAAACTCACAGAGATCTGCCTGGGATCAAAGGTGTAGGCCATGAGGCCCAGTGCTATATTGTTTTTTGTTAACAAAATATTGAATCCAGGGCCTTGCTCATCCTAAGCATGTGTTACAAAACTGAGCTATATTCCCAGGCTTCCCAGCCCCCTCTACCCCATTTGAGACAGGGTGTTACTATGCTTGGAACTTGCTGTGTAGACCAGGCTTTTGAGTGCTAGGATTAAAGTTGAACACCACCACTCTTGGCCCCCCGCCCCCCCCCCCCCCCCATAGGGTTTCTCTGTGTAGCTTTGCGCCTTTCCTGGGACTCACTTGGTAGCCCAGGCTGGCTTCGAACTCACAGAGACCCACCTGCCTCTGCCTCCCGAGTGCTGGGATTAAAGGTGTGCGCCGCCGCCGCCGCCGCCGCCGCCGCCGCCGCCGCCGCCGCCGCCGCCCGGCCTGGCTTTGTTTTTAAGACCTGTAATTCTAGGAGGAATCAGTGCTGTAATACCTATGTCTAGAAATTTTCCTAATAATTTTACCTGTTAGTCGTTTAACTTCATTTTTCATTCAGTGTGAGTGATTGTCATTTTAGTGCAGAGAATATATGGAATGTGGTTTACTAGAGAGATTGTTTGAATAGGCCTGTTAAACCTCTTGGTTAGTGTGGATTAGATATATTGTGTCAAAAGTAAAGGATACGTCAGTAGTTCATAAGTAATTAGGAAAAAGGTTGTAGTGTCCACATAAGATGTTAGACTGTCTTCTCATTACTCAAGATTTTTGGCATGCTAAAATGATGACTGATAGTTATCATGAGCAATTTTCAGCAGTAGTCAGACAACAGTGATAACAGTGCTTCTTGAGGTATAGGCTTAAGTTTTCTTCTATAGATATGGATTTAACTATAGATAGGCCAGATTTTTGCATATTTTCAAAGTCTTACATCTGTTATCCACATTTATGTAAGTGCTTATACATAATCTATAGCATTATGTATTGTCTCAGTATGCAGATGCGTACTTTGGAAATAACTGCTTCTTTAAAGGGAGAGGAGGATATTATCCTTGAGATTAAATGTAATCACCAAGAGTTTGAGATTGAGAGGTAAGCCAGGTGTTGTGGCTCATGCCTGTAATTTCAACATGTAGGAGGCTAAGGCAGGAGGATTGCCATGAGTTTTAGCCAGTTTGAGCTGAAGTGTGAGACCATGTCTCAAAACACACACACACACACACACACACACACACAAAAAAAAAAAACAAAAAAAACAATAACAAACAAACAAACAAACAAACATGCATGCTTACCAAAAAAGCAGTAGTTGGATTTTTAGAGCTAAACGAATTGTTTCTACCTGACTTTGTAGTACAAATGGAGGTGTGGAAATGAAATGATTTACTCAGTACAGAACCAGGGCCAAAACTCTAGTGCTTCCTTATTGTTATGGTAGGCTTTTCTTCTTTGCACATTGCCTCATTAGAGTGACAACCTTTGTCTTTAATCCCAGCCCTGTAATTCCAGCACTCTGGAGGCTGAAGCAGGAAGATTGAGAGTTTGAGGTGAACCTGGGCAAGACCCTGTGAAAACAAAAAGCTCAAATAAAAATACCTGCAAATAACCTTTCCAAAAGCAGAAACTTCAGTTTTAGAAGGGAGACTGGATAATATATTGCATATAGGGAGATAAAGCTGGGAAAATGCAGAGGACTTGGGAGTGATGGAGTAATTGAGAAGAGCCATTTTGAAATACTAGACTTGTAAAATTACGACGGGGGAGTTTTGAAAGGAGACTGAAGGCAAACCGGCCGGATCACACAGGCTGAGTGGCAGAACTAGAATAAAGACTTGTTTCCTGACTTTTCAGGTCAGTGTGTTTCCACATATCCCTTTTGCTAGTGTGAGTGGAACAGCTGGTGACTCTGTACTTAGGCTTTTTACATGTCACCTCAGTGTAGGTTAGAGAGGAGGCGAGTTATATCATCAAAATACAGGATAGAAAAAGAAAGAAATTGAAAATTGAGCACAGAGTTGAAATTATAAAATAAAGAGCTTATTAAGCTAGCCATAGTGGTCATACCTGTACACCTAGCACTTGGGAGGTGGGGTCAGCCTTGGTTACATTCTGATTTTGAGACTCTGTCCCTGCAAAAAGCCCATTGAGAGAGTAAGCTACAAGAGATTACAGAAGAGCATTGATACAAATCCAGCCACTGAAGGTGAGGAAAGAAAAGAACTTCTGCAAGGAGATGCCAAAGGGCCCGAAAGGATGCTAGGATGTGTCTTGAATAGAGGTTTTAAGTTGCTTTGCTTTTTCACCCCTTGCGAGAGAGGAGGGTGAGACAGGTTCTCTTTATGTAGCCTCAGTTTGCCTCAAACTTTCAACCCTCCCTAGTTCTAGGATTACTAGGTTATGGTTCCCAGTCTGGTTGCTAGATTTTTTTATTTGTGAGGCTTTTTTTTTTTTTTTTCCTTGAAGATTTGTGGTCCAGTGCACCTTTTGTCTTCCTGTGTTTCTAAAGCTGGCCTAAAATGCTTGATTCTCTTGCCTCTGACTTTTGAGTGTTGGGATTTGCAGGCACGTGCTACCATCCCTTAACTGATAACTCTTAATTACAGTATGACAATATTGTAATGAATGAAGTATGAAGTAATGGTATGTACACATCTCAGTGGAAACAGGAATGTGGGAAGGAAAACTGTTTATTGAGCACCTTACATTGTCAGGTGCTATGCTTTAACTTTTAGATTTTTTTTTTTTTTTAAGATGGGGTTTCTCTTGTAGCCCTGGCTGTCCTGGGCTCTGTAGACTAGGCTGGCCTAGAACTCACAGAGATCCACCTGCCTTTGCCTCTGAGTGCTAGGATTAAAGGTGAGCACCACCACTGCCCAGCAGATTTTTTTTTTTGTTTAATAAGTTTTAATTTATTTATTATGTATACAGTCTTCTGCCTGGGCATATGTTTGGATGCCAGAAGAGGGCACCAGATCTCATTATAGATGGTTGTGAGCCACCATGTGGATGCTGGGAATTGAACTCAGGACCTCTGGAAGAGCAGCCAGTGCTCTTAACCTCCGAGCCATCTCTCCAGCTCCCCCCCTCCCTTTTTTTGAGACAGCATCCTGGTTTTGAACTGATACTGTAGCCTAGTTTGGGTTTGAATCAACAGTTCTTCTGAGTTTTCCTCCTTTTTGCAGCTGTTATGTTTATAAATGGAGACTGAAGTGGCTATATGTTTTCTAGAGTTATACTGAGACAAAGTCATAGACTTTGTTTATGCCACAATTTTTGTTTTTGTTTTTGTTTTTTGAGACATGGTTTCTCTGTGTAGTTTTGGTGCCTGTCCTGGATCTCGCTCTATAGACCAGGCTGGCCTTGAACGCATAGAGACCCGCCTCGCTCTGCCTCCTGAGTGCTGGGACTAAAGGTGTGCGCCACCACCACTGCCCAGCTATGCCACAATTTTTTGCTGGCTGCTCTTTGTGGGCATTGTTCTGGGAACTTGAAGGACATAGCATTGAACAAAATACAAAACTTCCTGCACTCATAGAACTTGGAGTGGATAATGTCAGAATTCATGCCTTGCTCTGTCTTGATGCTAAAGCCTATTTTTACTTATTTTTTAATTATACTATATAAAGCAGGGCAAGTGAGATAGCCTAATCATTATCTTTGACTGTTCCTTTGACTACATCACTCCTATACTTTTTTACATATTAAGTACATCAAAGCCAGGAAGTAGTGGCATACACCTTTAATCCCAGCACTCAGGAGGCAGAGGCATTCAGTTCTCAAAGTTCAAGACCAGCCTGGCCTACAGAGTGAGTTCTAGGACAGTTAGGGCTACACAGAGCAATCTGTCTTGAAAAACCAAAAACTAGCCAGGCAATGGTGGCACAAGCCATTAGTCCCAGCATTTGGGAGGCAGAGGCAGGTGGATCTCTGTGAGTTTGAGGCCAGCCTGGTCTAGAGACTTAGTTCTAGGACAGCCAAGGCTACACAAAGAAATCCTGTCCAAAAAAACAAAAACAAACAAACAAAAAAAGGAGAAAGAATGAAAGAAAAACCAAAACATATTATCATGAAGACAGCCACATTAAATGCTATCAAAATTACAAGTTATAGGGATACAGCTCAGTGGCAGAGGCCTGTCTAGTATGCACAAAGCCCCATGTTCCACCCCTAGCTATACAAAAATACAAAATAAAACATTTATGGACTGACAGTTCAAAGCCAAGTTTTCATCTTGTAAGTCAAAATGTTTCACTATTGCCCATACTCCTAACTGTTCACATTCTGCTTGGAAAATTCATTCTCACTGATATTTTTCCAGGGAGAAAGCTTGGGCTCAAGCCCTATCTTGTCCTGCCTTAACTCTACAATTTCACAGATGACCCATACAACCACTTATCTTGTGGCCTGAGATTCTTCTTGCTCTTGACTCAGACTTCAGTACCCAATTCCTCTTGTCTGGATCACTACCTCACCCTCTGAGTACTTGGTTTTAATTTTTTGTTTCATTTCTTTTATTGTTTGTGTGTGTATATGTGGCTTGCACTGGTGCTTGGGTTCATGTGTAGACATGAGAGGAAAACTTATAAGGCTTAGTTCTCTCTTTCCACCATGTAGGTCTCAACGACTGAACTCAGGATAACAGATTTAGCATATCATCCCTCATTTGAGAATTACTGTGTTTGCCATGTGTCATTCTCATTGTTCAGTCAAACTGTAATAGAAAAATAGATGAAGTTGAACGTTCCAATGTATAAACTTAGTAATAAAGTCTTGGGAGACTCTTGTATTGATTACTTGATTTGGTTGTATCTGAAAGTTGCTATGATACTGAGTTAAACAAGATAGACTTCTTTCCCATAAAAGTGAACTGGTCGGGCACTTCTGCATGGAGCTCAGGTCCTGCCTCTCTTGTTGTGCCAGAGTTTTAGGGTGTTGCCCTCCTGTGCCTGGCCCTCAGTGACTCACTTCCATTTTTCCATCCAGTCAGAAGGTGAAAATGCTTAATCTGGAAGTTGCTTGTCTTTTTTTTTTTTCATTCATATTCTATTGATAAAACTTTCATGTGTCACATGATCACAAAGTTGGTCTGGATATGTGTTTTTTTTGTGTGGTTAATGTCCTGCTAAAAACTTACATAGGGGAGGGGCATGAATTGGACAATAATGACATGTTAAAATTTCATCCCATAAACAACCTCTGTCTACCTCTTCTCCTAATGACCCAAGTACAAACCAAGGTACAATTGTGTCAAAAATATACCCTAGGGAATCCTGGAATTTATTGAGCTTCCCTACAGAACATAGGTTGAGGGGTTTATTACAGGGGTGTGAGTGCTCCTCCTTCCAATATGTCACAACTGGAAAGCCTTTACCTAGAGTGTTAGTGCAAATAAGGCTGAATTGCATGATAAGTGTCTTAGAGTTACTGTTTCTGTTGTTTTTTAAAATTACTTATTTTTATTTTATGTATATTGGTATTTTGCCTGTATGAGAGTGTGGGACCCCCTGGAAAAGGAGTTATAGACATTTGTGAGCTGCCATGTAGGTGCTTGGAATTGAACCTGTGAAAGAACAGCCAGTGCTTTTAACCACTGAGCCATCTCTCCAGCCCCGGGTTACTGTTTCTGTAATGAAATACCATGACTAAAGCAACTTGAGAGGAAAAGGTTTATTTGGCTTAAGTTTGCACATTGCAGTTCATCATCAAAGGAAGTCAGGGCAGGAACTCAAGCAGGGCAAGAACCTGGAGGCAGAACTGGTGCAGTAGCCATGGAGGAGTGCCCCATGCTTTTTTATAGAGCCTTGCTCAGCCTGCTTTCTTATAGAAGACAGGACTACCAGCCTAGCAGTGTTCCCACAATGGGCTGGGCTCTCTCCCATGAATCACTAATTAAGAAAATGCCCTACAGCCTGATCTTAGGGAGACATTTTCTCAATTGAGGCTCCTTCCTCTTGGATGACTCTA